>NW_027617973.1:0-89998 GCF_964187855.1 Myxine glutinosa | reverse complement strand
CGCACTTGTGTTGGTGCAGGAAACCACTTTTGCACTTGTATTAGTGTGGAAAACCACTTTTCGCACTTGTGTTAGTGTCGAAAAACCACTTTTCGCACTTGTGTTAGTGTTGAAAAACCACTTTTCGCACTTGTGTTGGTGCAGGAAACCACTTTTGCACTTGTATTAGTGTGGAAAAAACACTTTTCGCACTTGTGTTAGTGTTGAAAAACCACTTTTCGCACTTGTGTTAGTGTTGAAAAACCACTTTTCGCACTTGTGTTAGTGTTGAAAAACCACTTTTCGCACTTGTGTTGGTGCAGGAAACCACTTTTGCACTTGTATTAGTGTGGAAAAAACACTTTTCGCACTTGTGTTAGTGTTGAAAAACCACTTTTCGCACTTGTGTTAGTGTTGAAAAACCACTTTTCGCACTTGTGTTGGTGCAGGAAACCACTTTTGCACTTGTGTTAGTGTGGAAAAACCACTTTTCACACTTGTGTTAGTGTTGAAAAACCACTTTTTGCACTTGTGTTAGTGTTGAAAAACCACTTTTCGCACTTGTGTTAGTGTTGAAAAACCACTTTTCGCACTTGTGTTGGTGCAGGAAACCACTTTTGCACTTGTATTAGTGTGGAAAAAACACTTTTCGCACTTGTGTTAGTGTTGAAAAACCACTTTTCGCACTTGTGTTAGTGTTGAAAAACCACTTTTCGCACTTGTGTTGGTGCAGGAAACCACTTTTGCACTTGTATTAGTGTGGAAAAAACTTTTCGCACAGGTGTTAGTGTTGAAAAAACCACTTTTCGCACTTGTGTTAGTGTTGAAAAACCACTTTTCGCACTTGTGTTGGTGCAGGAAACCACTTTTGCACTTGTGTTAGTGTGGAAAAACCAATTTTCGCACTTGTGTTAGTGTTGAAAAACCACTTTTTGCACTTGTGTTAGTGTTGAAAAACCACTTTTCGCACTTGTGTTAGTGTTGAAAAACCACTTTTTGCACTTGTGTTGGTGCAGGAAACCACTTTTGCACTTGTATTAGTGTGGAAAAAACACTTTTCGCACTTGTGTTAGTGTTGAAAAACCACTTTTCGCACTTGTGTTAGTGTTGAAAAACCACTTTTCGCACTTGTGTTGGTGCAGGAAACCACTTTTCGCACTTGTATTAGTGTGGAAAAAACACTTTTCGCACTTGTGTTAGTGTTGAAAAACCACTTTTCGCACGTGTGTTAGTGTTGAAAAACCACTTTTCGCACTTGTGTTGGTGCAGGAAACCACTTTTGCACTTGTGTTAGTGTGGAAAAACCACTTTTCGCACTTGTGTTAGTGTTGAAAAACCACTTTTCGCACTTGTGTTAGTGTTGAAAAACCACTTTTCGCACCTGTGTTAGTGTTGAAAAACCACTTTTCGCACTTGTGTTGGTGCAGGAAACCACTTTTGCACTTGTATTAGTGTGGAAAAAACACTTTTCGCAGTTGTGTTAGTGTTGAAAAACCACTTTTCGCACTTGTGTTAGTGTTGAAAAACCACTTTTCGCACTTGTGTTGGTGCAGGAAACCACTTTTGCACTTGTATTAGTGTGGAAAAAACACTTTTCACACTTGTGTTAGTGTTGAAAAACTACTTTTCGCACTTGTGTTAGTGTTGAAAAACCACTTTTCGCACTTGTGTAGGTGCAGGAAACCACTTTTGCACTTGTGTTAGTGTGGAAAAACCACTTTTCGCACTTGTGTTAGTGTTGAAATACCACTTTTTGCACTTGTGTTAGTGTTGAAAAACCACTTTTCGCACTTGTGTTAGTGTTGAAAAACCACTTTTCGCACTTGTGTTGGTGCAGGAAACCACTTTTGCACTTGTATTAGTGTGGAAAAAACACTTTTCGCACTTGTGTTAGTGTTGAAAAACCACTTTTCGCACTTGTGTTAGTGTTGAAAAACCACTTTTTGCATTTGTGTTGGTGCAGGAAACCACTTTTGCACTTGTATTAGTGTGGAAAAAACACTTTTTGCACTTGTGATCGTGTTGAAAAACCACTTTTCGCACTTGTGTTAGTGTTGAAAAACCACTTTTCGCACTTGTGTTGGTGTAGGAAACCACTTTTGCACTTGTATTAGTGTGGAAAAAACACTTTTCGCACTTGTGTTAGTGTTGAAAAACCACTTTTCGCACTTGTGTTAGTGTTGAAAAACCACTTTTCGCACTTGTGTTGGTGTAGGAAACCACTTTTGCACTTGTATTAGTGTGGAAAAAACACTTTTCGCACTTGTGTTAGTGTTGAAAAACCACTTTTCGCACTTGTGTTAGGGTTGAAAAACCACTTTTCGCACTTGTGTTAGTGTTGAAAAACCACTTTTCGCACTTGTGTTGGTGCAGGAAACCACTTTTGCACTTGTATTAGTGTGGAAAAAACACTTTTCGCACTTGTGTTAGTTTTGAAAAACCACTTTTCGCACTTGTGTTAGTGTTGAAAAACCACTTTTCGCACTTGTGTTGGTGCAGGAAACCACTTTTGCACTTGTGTTAGTGTGGAAAAACCACTTTTCGCACTTGTGTTAGTGTTGAAAAACCACTTTTCGCACTTGTGTTAGTGTTGAAAAACCACTTTTCGCACTTGTGTTAGTGTTGAAAAACCACTTTTCGCACTTGTGTTGGTGCAGGAAACCACTTTTGCACTTGTATTAGTGTGGAAAAAACACTTTTCGCACTTGTGTTAGTGTTGAAAAACCACTTTTCGCACTTGTGTTAGTGTTGAAAAACCACTTTTCGCACTTGTGTTGGTGCAGGAAACCACTTTTGCACTTGTGTTAGTGTGGAAAAACCACTTTTCGCACTTGTGTTAGTGTTGAAAAACCACTTTTCGCACTTGTGTTAGTGTTGAAAAACCACTTTTCGCACTTGTGTTAGTGTTGAAAAACCACTTTTCGCACTTGTGTTGGTGCAGGAAACCACTTTTGCACTTGTATTAGTGTGGAAAAAACACTTTTCGCACTTGTGTTAGTGTTGAAAAACCACTTTTCGCACTTGTGTTGGTGCAGGAAACCACTTTTGCACTTGTATTAGTGTGGAAAAAACACTTTTCGCACTTGTGTTAGTGTTGAAAAACCACTTTTCGCACTTGTGTTGGTGCAGGAAACCACTTTTGCACTTGTATTAGTGTGGAAAAAACACTTTTCGCATTTGTGTTAGTGTTGAAAAACCACTTTTCGCACTTGTGTTAGTGTTGAAAAACCACTTTTCGCACTTGTGTTGGTGCAGGAAACCACTTTTGCACTTGTATTAGTGTGGAAAAAACACTTTTCGCACTTGTGTTAGTGTTGAAAAACCACTTTTCGCACTTGTGTTAGTGTTGAAAAACCACTTTTCGCACTTGTGTTGGTGCAGGAAACCACTTTTGCACTTGTGTTAGTGTGGAAAAACCACTTTTCGCACTTGTGTTAGTGTTGAAAAACCACTTTTCGCACTTGTGTTAGTGTTGAAAAACCACTTTTCGCACCTGTGTTAGTGTTGAAAAACACTTTTCGCACTTGTGTTGGTGCAGGAAACCACTTTTGCACTTGTATTAGTGTGGAAAAAACACTTTTCGCAGTTGTGTTAGTGTTGAAAAACCACTTTTCGCACTTGTGTTAGTGTTGAAAAACCACTTTTCGCACTTGTGTTGGTGCAGGAAACCACTTTTGCACTTGTATTAGTGTGGAAAAAACACTTTTCACACTTGTGTTAGTGTTGAAAAACTACTTTTCGCACTTGTGTTAGTGTTGAAAAACCACTTTTCACACTTGTGTTGGTGCAGGAAACCACTTTTGCACTTGTGTTAGTGTGGAAAAACCACTTTTCGCACTTGTGTTAGTGTTGAAATACCACTTTTTGCACTTGTGTTAGTGTTGAAAAACCACTTTTCGCACTTGTGTTAGTGTTGAAAAACCACTTTTCGCACTTGTGTTGGTGCAGGAAACCACTTTTGCACTTGTATTAGTGTGGAAAAAACACTTTTCGCACTTGTGTTAGTGTTGAAAAACCACTTTTCGCACTTGTGTTAGTGTTGAAAAACCACTTTTTGCATTTGTGTTGGTGCAGGAAACCACTTTTGCACTTGTATTAGTGTGGAAAAAACACTTTTTGCACTTGTGATCGTGTTGAAAAACCACTTTTCGCACTTGTGTTAGTGTTGAAAAACCACTTTTCGCACTTGTGTTGGTGTAGGAAACCACTTTTGCACTTGTATTAGTGTGGAAAAAACACTTTTCGCACTTGTGTTAGTGTTGAAAAACCACTTTTCGCACTTGTGTTAGTGTTGAAAAACCACTTTTCGCACTTGTGTTGGTGTAGGAAACCACTTTTGCACTTGTATTAGTGTGGAAAAAACACTTTTCGCACTTGTGTTAGTGTTGAAAAACCACTTTTCGCACTTGTGTTAGTGTTGAAAAACCACTTTTCGCACTTGTGTTAGTGTTGAAAAACCACTTTTCGCACTTGTGTTGGTGCAGGAAACCACTTTTGCACTTGTATTAGTGTGGAAAAAACACTTTTCGCACTTGTGTTAGTTTTGAAAAACCACTTTTCGCACTTGTGTTAGTGTTGAAAAACCACTTTTCGCACTTGTGTTGGTGCAGGAAACCACTTTTGCACTTGTGTTAGTGTGGAAAAAACCACTTTTCGCACTTGTGTTAGTGTTGAAAAACCACTTTTCGCACTTGTGTTAGTGTTGAAAAACCACTTTTCGCACTTGTGTTAGTGTTGAAAAACCACTTTTCGCACTTGTGTTGGTGCAGGAAACCACTTTTGCACTTGTATTAGTGTGGAAAAAACACTTTTCGCACTTGTGTTAGTGTTGAAAAACCACTTTTCGCACTTGTGTTAGTGTTGAAAAACCACTTTTCGCACTTGTGTTGGTGCAGGAAACCACTTTTGCACTTGTGTTAGTGTGGAAAAACCACTTTTCGCACTTGTGTTAGTGTTGAAAAACCACTTTTCGCACTTGTGTTAGTGTTGAAAAACCACTTTTCGCACTTGTGTTAGTGTTGAAAAACCACTTTTCGCACTTGTGTTGGTGCAGGAAACCACTTTTGCACTTGTATTAGTGTGGAAAAAACACTTTTCGCACTTGTGTTAGTGTTGAAAAACCACTTTTCGCACTTGTGTTGGTGCAGGAAACCACTTTTGCACTTGTATTAGTGTGGAAAAAACACTTTTCGCACTTGTGTTAGTGTTGAAAAACCACTTTTCGCACTTGTGTTGGTGCAGGAAACCACTTTTGCACTTGTATTAGTGTGGAAAAAACACTTTTCGCACTTGTGTTAGTGTTGAAAAACCACTTTTCGCACTTGTGTTAGTGTTGAAAAACCACTTTTCGCACTTGTGTTGGTGCAGGAAACCACTTTTGCACTTGTATTAGTGTGGAAAAAACACTTTTCGCACTTGTGTTAGTGTTGAAAAACCACTTTTCGCACTTGTGTTAGTGTTGAAAAACCACTTTTCGCACTTGTGTTGGTGCAGGAAACCACTTTTGCACTTGTGTTAGTGTGGAAAAACCACTTTTCGCACTTGTGTTAGTGTTGAAAAACCACTTTTCGCACTTGTGTTAGTGTTGAAAAACCACTTTTCGCACTTGTGTTAGTGTTGAAAAACCACTTTTCGCACTTGTGTTGGTGCAGGAAACCACTTTTGCACTTGTATTAGTGTGGAAAAAACACTTTTCGCACTTGTGTTAGTGTTGAAAAACCACTTTTCGCACTTGTGTTAGTGTTGAAAAACCACTTTTCGCACTTGTGTTGGTGCAGGAAATCACTTTTGCACTTGTATTAGTGTGGAAAAAACACTTTTTGCACTTGTGATCGTGTTGAAAAACCACTTTTCGCACTTGTGTTAGTGTTGAAAAACCACTTTTCGCACTTGTGTTGGTGCAGGAAACCACTTTTGCACCTGTATTAGTGTGGAAAACCACTTTTCGCACTTGTGTTAGTGTCGAAAAACCACTTTTCGCACTTGTGTTAGTGTTGAAAAACCACTTTTCGCACTTGTGTTGGTGCAGGAAACCACTTTTGCACTTGTATTAGTGTGGATAAACCACTTTTCGCACTTGTGTTAGTGTTGAAAAACCACTTTTCGCACTTGTGTTAGTGTTGAAAAACCACTTTTCGCGCTTGTGTTAGTGTTGAAAAACCACTTTTCGCACTTGTGTTAGTGTTGAAAAACCACTTTTGCACTTGTGTTAGTGTGGAAAAAACACTTTTCGCACTTGTGTTAGTGTTGAAAAACCACTTTTCGCACTTGTGTTGGTGCAGGAAACCACTATTGCACTTGTATTAGTGTGGAAAAAACACTTTTCGCACTTGTGTTAGTGTTGAAAAACCAGTTTTCGCACTTGTGTTAGTGTTGAAAAACCACCTTTCGCACTGGTGTTGGTGCAGGAAACCACTTTTGCACTTGTATTAGTGTGGAAAAACCACTTTTCGCACTTGTGTTAATGTTGAAAAACCACTTTTCGCACTTGTGTTAGTATTGAAAAACCACTTTTCGCACTTGTGTTAGTATTGAAAAACCACTTTTCGCACTTGTGTTAGTGTTGAAAAACCACTTTTCGCACTTGTGTTAGTGTTGAAAAACCACTTTTCGCACTTGTGTTAGTGTTGAAAAACCACTTTTCGCACTTGTGTTGGTGCAGGAAACCACTTTTGCACTTGTATTAGTGTGGAAAAAACACTTTCGCACTTGTGTTAGTGTTGAAAAACCACTTTTCGCACTTGTGTTAGTGTTGAAAAACCACTTTTCGCACTTGTGTTGGTGCAGGAAATCACTTTTGCACTTGTATTAGTGTGGAAAAAACACTTTTTGCACTTGTGATCGTGTTGAAAAACCACTTTTCGCACTTGTGTTAGTGTTGAAAAACCACTTTTTGCACTTGTGTTGGTGCAGGAAACCACTTTTGCACCTGTATTAGTGTGGAAAACCACTTTTCGCACTTGTGTTAGTGTCGAAAAACCACTTTTCGCACTTGTGTTAGTGTTGAAAAACCACTTTTCGCACTTGTGTTGGTGCAGGAAACCACTTTTGCACTTGTATTAGTGTGGAAAAACCACTTTTCGCACTTGTGTTAGTGTTGAAAAACCACTTTTCGCACTTGTGTTAGTGTTGAAAAACCACTTTTCGCGCTTGTGTTAGTGTTGAAAAACCACTTTTCGCACTTGTTTTAGTGTTGAAAAACCACTTTTGCACTTGTGTTAGTGTGGAAAAAACACTTTTCGCACTTGTGTTAGTGTTGAAAAACCACTCTTCGCACTTGTGTTGGTGCAGGAAACCACTATTGCACTTGTATTAGTGTGGAAAAAACACTTTTCGCACTTGTGTTAGTGTTGAAAAACCAGTTTTCGCACTTGTGTTAGTGTTGAAAAACCACCTTTCGCACTGGTGTTGGTGCAGGAAACCACTTTTGCACTTGTATTAGTGTGGAAAAACCACTTTTCGCACTTGTGTTAATGTTGAAAAACCACTTTTCGCACTTGTGTTAGTATTGAAAAACCACTTTTCGCACTTGTGTTAGTATTGAAAAACCACTTTTCGCACTTGTGTTAGTGTTGAAAAACCACTTTTCGCACTTGTGTTAGTGTTGAAAAACCACTTTTCGCACTTGTGTTAGTGTTGAAAAACCACTTTTCGCACTTGTGTTAGTGTTGAAAAACCACCTTTCGCACTGGTGTTGGTGCAGGAAACCACTTTTGCACTTGTGTTAGTGTTGAAAAACCACTTTTCGCACTTGTGTTAGTGTTGAAAAACCACTTTTCGCACTTGTGTTAGTGTTGAAAAACCACTTTTCGCACTTGTGTTAGTGTTGAAAAACCACTTTTCGCACTTGTGTTGGTGCAGGAAACCACTTTTGCACTTGTATTAGTGTGGAAAAAACACTTTTTGCACTTGTGATAGTGTTTTAAAACCACTTTTCGCACTTGTGTTAGTGTTGAAAAACCACTTTTCGCACTTGTGTTGGTGCAGGAAACCACTTTTGCACTTGTATTAGTGTGGAAAAACCACTTTTGTCACTTGTGTTAGTGTTGAAAAACCACTTTTCGCACTTGTGTTAGTGTTGAAAAACCACTTTTCGCACTTGTGTTGGTGCAGGAAACCACTTTTGCACTTGTATTAGTGTGGAAAAAACACTTTTCACACTTGTGTTAGTGTTGAAAAACCACTTTTCGCACTTGTGTTAGTGTTGAAAAACCACTTTTCGCACTTGTGTTAGTGTTGAAAAACCACTTTTCGCACTTGTGTTGGTGCAGGAAACCACTTTTGCACTTGTATTAGTGTGGAAAAAACCACTTTTCGCACTTGTGTTAGTGTTGAAAAACCACTTTTCGCACTTGTGTTAGTGTTGAAAAACCACTTTTCGCACTTGTGTTGGTGCAGGAAACCACTTTTGCACTTGTATTAGTGTGGAAAAAACACTTTTCGCACTTGTGATAGTGTTGAAAAACCACTTTTCGCACTTGTGTTAGTGTTGAAAAACCACTTTTCGCACTTGTGTTGTTGCAGGAAACCACTTTTGCACTTGTATTAGTGTTGAAAAACCACTTTTTGCACTTGTGTTAGTGTTGAAAAACCACTTTTCGCACTTGTGTTGGTGCAGGAAACCACTTTTGCACTTGTATTAGTGTGGAAAAAACACTTTTCACACTTGTGTTAGTGTTGAAAAACCACTTTTCGCACTTGTGTTAGTGTTGAAAAACCACTTTTCGCACTTGTGTTAGTGTTGAAAAACCACTTTTCGCACTTGTGTTGGTGCAGGAAACCACTTTTGCACTTGTATTAGTGTGGAAAAAACCACTTTTCGCACTTGTGTTAGTGTTGAAAAACCACTTTTCGCACTTGTGTTAGTGTTGAAAAACCACTTTTCGCACTTGTGTTGGTGCAGGAAACCACTTTTGCACTTGTATTAGTGTGGAAAAAACACTTTTTGCACTTGTGATAGTGTTGAAAAACCACTTTTCGCACTTGTGTTAGTGTTGAAAAACCACTTTTCGCACTTGTGTTGTTGCAGGAAACCACTTTTGCACTTGTATTAGTGTTGAAAAACCACTTTTTGCACTTGTGTTAGTGTGGAAAAACCACTTTTCGCACTTGTGTTGGTGCAGGAAACCACTTTTGCACTTGTATTAGTGTGGAAAAAACACTTTTCGCACTTGTGTTAGTGTTGAAAAACCACTTTTCGCACTTGTGTTAGTGTTGAAAAACCACTTTTCGCACTTGTGTTAGTGTTGAAAAACCACTTTTCGCACTTGTGTTGGTGCAGGAAACCACTTTTGCACTTGTGTTAGTGTGGAAAAACCACTTTTCGCACTTGTGTTAGTGTTGAAAAACCACTTTTCGCACTTGTGTTAGTGTTGAAAAACCACTTTTCGCACTTGTGTTAGTGTTGAAAAACCACTTTTCGCACTTGTGTTAGTGTTGAAAAACCACTTTTCGCACTTGTGTTGGTGCAGGAAACCACTTTTGCACTTGTATTAGTGTGGAAAAAACACTTTTCACACTTGTGTTAGTGTTGAAAAACCACTTTTCGCACTTGTGTTAGTGTTGAAAAACCACTTTTCGCACTTGTGTTGGTGCAGGAAACCACTTTTGCACTTGTATTAGTGTGGAAAAAAACACTTTTCGCACTTGTGTTAGTGTTGAAAAACCACTTTTTGCACTTGTGTTAGTGTTGAAAAACCACTTTTCGCACTTGTGTTGGTGCAGGAAACCACTTTTGCACTTGTGTTAGTGTGGAAAAACCACTTTTCGCACTTGTGTTAATGTTGAAAAACCACTTTTCGCACTTGTGTTAGTATTGAAAAACCACTTTTCGCACTTGTGTTAGTATTGAAAAACCACTTTTCGCACTTGTGTTAGTGTTGAAAAACCACTTTTCGCACTTGTGTTAGTGTTGAAAAACCACTTTTCGCACTTGTGTTAGTGTTGAAAAACCACTTTTTGCACTTGTGTTGGTGCAGGAAACCACTTTTGCACTTGTATTAGTGTGGAAAAAACACTTTTCGCACTTGTGTTAGTGTTGAAAAACCACTTTTCGCACTTGTGTTAGTGTTGAAAAACCACTTTTCGCACTTGTGTTGGTGCAGGAAATCACTTTTGCACTTGTATTAGTGTGGAAAAAACACTTTTTGCACTTGTGATCGTGTTGAAAAACCACTTTTCGCACTTGTGTTAGTGTTGAAAAACCACTTTTCGCACTTGTGTTGGTGCAGGAAACCACTTTTGCACCTGTATTAGTGTGGAAAACCACTTTTCGCACTTGTGTTAGTGTTGAAAAACCACTTTTCGCACTTGTGTTGGTGCAGGAAACCACTTTTGCACTTGTATTAGTGTGGAAAAACCACTTTTCGCACTTGTGTTAGTGTTGAAAAACCACTTTTCGCACTTGTGTTAGTGTTGATAAACCACTTTTCGCGCTTGTGTTAGTGTTGAAAAACCACTTTTCGCACTTGTGTTAGTGTTGAAAAACCACTTTTGCACTTGTGTTAGTGTGGAAAAAACACTTTTCGCACTTGTGTTAGTGTTGAAAAACCACTTTTCGCACTTGTGTTGGTGCAGGAAACCACTATTGCACTTGTATTAGTGTGGAAAAAACACTTTTCGCACTTGTGTTAGTGTTGAAAAACCAGTTTTCGCACTTGTGTTAGTGTTGAAAAACCACCTTTCGCACTGGTGTTGGTGCAGGAAACCACTTTTGCACTTGTATTAGTGTGGAAAAACCACTTTTCGCACTTGTGTTAATGTTGAAAAACCACTTTTCGCACTTGTGTTAGTATTGAAAAACCACTTTTCGCACTTGTGTTAGTATTGAAAAACCACTTTTCGCACTTGTGTTAGTGTTGAAAAACCACTTTTCGCACTTGTGTTAGTGTTTAAAAACCACTTTTCGCACTTGTGTTAGTGTTGAAAAACCACTTTTTGCACTTGTGTTAGTGTTGAAAAACCACCTTTCGCACTGGTGTTGGTGCAGGAAACCACTTTTGCACTTGTGTTAGTGTTGAAAAACCACTTTTCGCACTTGTGTTAGTGTTGAAAAACCACTTTTCGCACTTGTGTTAGTGTTGAAAAACCACTTTTCGCACTTGTGTTAGTGTTGAAAAACCACTTTTCGCACTTGTGTTGGTGCAGGAAACCACTTTTGCACTTGTATTAGTGTGGAAAAAACACTTTTTGCACTTGTGATAGTGTTTTAAAACCACTTTTCGCACTTGTGTTAGTGTTGAAAAACCACTTTTCGCACTTGTGTTGGTGCAGGAAACCACTTTTGCACTTGTATTAGTGTGGAAAAACCACTTTTGTCACTTGTGTTAGTGTTGAAAAACCACTTTTCGCACTTGTGTTAGTGTTGAAAAACCACTTTTCGCACTTGTGTTGGTGCAGGAAACCACTTTTGCACTTGTATTAGTGTGGAAAAAACACTTTTCACACTTGTGTTAGTGTTGAAAAACCACTTTTCGCACTTGTGTTAGTGTTGAAAAACCACTTTTCGCACTTGTGTTAGTGTTGAAAAACCACTTTTCGCACTTGTGTTGGTGCAGGAAACCACTTTTGCACTTGTATTAGTGTGGAAAAAAACCACTTTTCGCACTTGTGTTAGTGTTGAAAAACCACTTTTCGCACTTGTGTTAGTGTTGAAAAACCACTTTTCGCACTTGTGTTGGTGCAGGAAACCACTTTTGCACTTGTATTAGTGTGGAAAAAACACTTTTCGCACTTGTGATAGTGTTGAAAAACCACTTTTCGCACTTGTGTTAGTGTTGAAAAACCACTTTTCGCACTTGTGTTGTTGCAGGAAACCACTTTTGCACTTGTATTAGTGTTGAAAAACCACTTTTTGCACTTGTGTTAGTGTTGAAAAACCACTTTTCGCACTTGTGTTGGTGCAGGAAACCACTTTTGCACTTGTATTAGTGTGGAAAAAACACTTTTCACACTTGTGTTAGTGTTGAAAAAACCACTTTTCGCACTTGTGTTAGTGTTGAAAAACCACTTTTCGCACTTGTGTTAGTGTTGAAAAACCACTTTTCGCACTTGTGTTGGTGCAGGAAACCACTTTTGCACTTGTATTAGTGTGGAAAAAACCACTTTTCGCACTTGTGTTAGTGTTGAAAAACCACTTTTCGCACTTGTATTAGTGTTGAAAAACCACTTTTCGCACTTGTGTTGGTGCAGGAAACCACTTTTGCACTTGTATTAGTGTGGAAAAAACACTTTTTGCACTTGTGATAGTGTTGAAAAACCACTTTTCGCACTTGTGTTAGTGTTGAAAAACCACTTTTCGCACTTGTGTTGTGTGCAGGAAACCACTTTTGCACTTGTATTAGTGTTGAAAAACCACTTTTTGCACTTGTGTTAGTGTGGAAAAACCACTTTTCGCACTTGTGTTGGTGCAGGAAACCACTTTTGCACTTGTATTAGTGTGGAAAAAACACTTTTCGCACTTGTGTTAGTGTTGAAAAACCACTTTTCGCACTTGTGTTAGTGTTGAAAAACCACTTTTCGCACTTGTGTTAGTGTTGAAAAACCACTTTTCGCACTTGTGTTGGTGCAGGAAACCACTTTTGCACTTGTGTTAGTGTGGAAAAACCACTTTTCGCACTTGTGTTAGTGTTGAAAAACCACTTTTCGCACTTGTGTTAGTGTTGAAAAACCACTTTTCGCACTTGTGTTAGTGTTGAAAAACCACTTTTCGCACTTGTGTTAGTGTTGAAAAACCACTTTTCGCACTTGTGTTGGTGCAGGAAACCACTTTTGCACTTGTATTAGTGTGGAAAAAACACTTTTCACACTTGTGTTAGTGTTGAAAAACCACTTTTCGCACTTGTGTTAGTGTTGAAAAACCACTTTTCGCACTTGTGTTGGTGCAGGAAACCACTTTTGCACTTGTATTAGTGTGGAAAAAACACTTTTCGCACTTGTGTTAGTGTTGAAAAACCACTTTTTGCACTTGTGTTAGTGTTGAAAAACCACTTTTCGCACTTGTGTTGGTGCAGGAAAACCACTTTTGCACTTGTGTTAGTGTGGAAAAACCACTTTTCGCACTTGTGTTAGTGTTGAAAAACCACTTTTCGCACTTGTGTTAGTGTTGAAAAACCACTTTTCGCACTTGTGTTAGTGTTGAAAAACCACTTTTCGCACTTGTGTTGGTGCAGGAAACCACTTTTGCACTTGTATTAGTGTGGAAAAAACACTTTTCGCACTTGTGTTAGTGTTGAAAAACCACTTTTCGCACTTGTGTTAGTGTTGGAAAACCACTTTTCGCACTTGTGTTGGTGCAGGAAACCACTTTTGCACTTGTATTAGTGTGGAAAAAACACTTTTTGCACTTGTGATCGTGTTGAAAAACCACTTTTCGCACTTGTGTTAGTGTTGAAAAACCACTTTTCGCACATGTGTTGGTGCAGGAAACCACTTTTGCACTTGTATTAGTGTGGAAAAACCACTTTTCGCACTTGTGTTAGTGTCGAAAAACCACTTTTCGCACTTGTGATAGTGTTGAAAAACCACTTTTTGCACTTGTGTTAGTGTTGAAAAACCACTTTTCGCACTTGTGTTGGTGCAGGAAACCACTTTTGCACTTGTATTAGTGTGGAAAAACCACTTTTCGCACTTGTGTTAGTGTTGAAAAACCACTTTTCACACTTGTGTTAGTGTTGAAAAACCACTTTTCGCACTTGTGTTGGTGCAGGAAACCACTTTTGCACTTGTATTAGTGTGGAAAAACCACTTTTCGCACTTGTGTTAGTGTTGAAAAAACCACTTTTCGCACTTGTGTTGGTGCAGGAAACCACTTTTGCACTTGTATTAGTGTGTAAAAAACACTTTTTATACTTGTGATAGTGTTGAAAAACCACTTTTCGCACTTGTGTTAGTGTTGAAAAACCACCTTTCGCACTGGTGTTGGTGCAGGAAACCACTTTTGCACTTGTATTAGTGTGGAAAAACCACTTTTCGCACTTGTGTTAATGTTGAAAAACCACTTTTCGCAATTGTGTTAGTGTTGAAAAACCACTTTTTGCACTTGTGTTAGTGTTGAAAAACCACTTTTCGCACTTGTGTTGGTGCAGGAAACCACTTTTGCACTTGTATTAGTGTGGAAAAACCACTTTTCGCACTTGTGTTAGTGTTGAAAAACCACTTTTCGCACTTGTGTTGGTGCAGGAAATCACTTTTGCACTTGTATTAGTGTGGAAAAAACACTTTTTGCACTTGTGATCGTGTTGAAAAACCACTTTTCGCACTTGTGTTAGTGTTGAAAAACCACTTTTCGCACTTGTGTTGGTGCAGGAAACCACTTTTGCACCTGTATTAGTGTGGAAAACCACTTTTCGCACTTGTGTTAGTGTCGAAAAAACCACTTTTCGCACTTGTGTTAGTGTTGAAAAACCACTTTTCGCACTTGTGTTGGTGCAGGAAACCACTTTTGCACTTGTATTAGTGTGGAAAAACCACTTTTCGCACTTGTGTTAGTGTTGAAAAACCACTTTTCGCACTTGTGTTAGTGTTGAAAAACCACTTTTCGCGCTTGTGTTAGTGTTGAAAAACCACTTTTCGCACTTGTTTTAGTGTTGAAAAACCACTTTTTGCACTTGTGTTAGTGTGGAAAAAACACTTTTCGCACTTGTGTTAGTGTTGAAAAACCACTTTTCGCACTTGTGTTGGTGCAGGAAACCACTATTGCACTTGTATTAGTGTGGAAAAAACACTTTTCGCACTTGTGTTAGTGTTGAAAAACCAGTTTTCGCACTTGTGTTAGTGTTGAAAAACCACCTTTCGCACTGGTGTTGGTGCAGGAAACCACTTTTGCACTTGTATTAGTGTGGAAAAACCACTTTTCGCACTTGTGTTAATGTTGAAAAACCACTTTTCGCACTTGTGTTAGTATTGAAAAACCACTTTTCGCACTTGTGTTAGTATTGAAAAACCACTTTTCGCACTTGTGTTAGTGTTGAAAAACCACTTTTCGCACTTGTGTTAGTGTTGAAAAACCACTTTTCGCACTTGTGTTAGTGTTGAAAAACCACTTTTCGCACTTGTGTTAGTGTTGAAAAACCACCTTTCGCACTGGTGTTGGTGCAGGAAACCACTTTTGCACTTGTGTTAGTGTTGAAAAACCACTTTTCGCACTTGTGTTAGTGTTGAAAAACCACTTTTCGCACTTGTGTTAGTGTTGAAAAACCACTTTTCGCACTTGTGTTAGTGTTGAAAAACCACTTTTCGCACTTGTGTTGGTGCAGGAAACCACTTTTGCACTTGTATTAGTGTGGAAAAAACACTTTTTGCACTTGTGATAGTGTTTTAAAACCACTTTTCGCACTTGTGTTAGTGTTGAAAAACCACTTTTCGCACTTGTGTTGGTGCAGGAAACCACTTTTGCACTTGTATTAGTGTGGAAAAACCACTTTTGTCACTTGTGTTAGTGTTGAAAAACCACTTTTCGCACTTGTGTTAGTGTTGAAAAACCACTTTTCGCACTTGTGTTGGTGCAGGAAACCACTTTTGCACCTGTATTAGTGTGGAAAAAACACTTTTCGCACTTGTGTTAGTGTTGAAAAACCACTTTTCGCACTTGTGTTGGTGCAGGAAACCACTATTGCACTTGTATTAGTGTGGAAAAAACACTTTCGCACTTGTGTTAGTGTTGAAAAACCAGTTTTCGCACTTGTGTTAGTGTTGAAAAACCACCTTTCGCACTGGTGTTGGTGCAGGAAACCACTTTTGCACTTGTATTAGTGTGGAAAAACCACTTTTCGCACTTGTGTTAATGTTGAAAAACCACTTTTCGCACTTGTGTTAGTATTGAAAAACCACTTTTCGCACTTGTGTTAGTATTGAAAAACCACTTTTCGCACTTGTGTTAGTGTTGAAAAACCACTTTTCGCACTTGTGTTAGTGTTTAAAAACCACTTTTCGCACTTGTGTTAGTGTTGAAAAACCACTTTTTGCACTTGTGTTAGTGTTGAAAAACCACCTTTCGCACTGGTGTTGGTGCAGGAAACCACTTTTGCACTTGTGTTAGTGTTGAAAAACCACTTTTCGCACTTGTGTTAGTGTTGAAAAACCACTTTTCGCACTTGTGTTAGTGTTGAAAAACCACTTTTCGCACTTGTGTTAGTGTTGAAAAACCACTTTTCGCACTTGTGTTGGTGCAGGAAACCACTTTTGCACTTGTATTAGTGTGGAAAAAACACTTTTTGCACTTGTGATAGTGTTTTAAAACCACTTTTCGCACTTGTGTTAGTGTTGAAAAACCACTTTTCGCACTTGTGTTGGTGCAGGAAACCACTTTTGCACTTGTATTAGTGTGGAAAAACCACTTTTGTCACTTGTGTTAGTGTTGAAAAACCACTTTTCGCACTTGTGTTAGTGTTGAAAAACCACTTTTCGCACTTGTGTTGGTGCAGGAAACCACTTTTGCACTTGTATTAGTGTGGAAAAAACACTTTTCACACTTGTGTTAGTGTTGAAAAACCACTTTTCGCACTTGTGTTAGTGTTGAAAAACCACTTTTCGCACTTGTGTTAGTGTTGAAAAACCACTTTTCGCACTTGTGTTGGTGCAGGAAACCACTTTTGCACTTGTATTAGTGTGGAAAAAAACCACTTTTCGCACTTGTGTTAGTGTTGAAAAACCACTTTTCGCACTTGTGTTAGTGTTGAAAAACCACTTTTCGCACTTGTGTTGGTGCAGGAAACCACTTTTGCACTTGTATTAGTGTGGAAAAAACACTTTTCGCACTTGTGATAGTGTTGAAAAACCACTTTTCGCACTTGTGTTAGTGTTGAAAAACCACTTTTCGCACTTGTGTTGTTGCAGGAAACCACTTTTGCACTTGTATTAGTGTTGAAAAACCACTTTTTGCACTTGTGTTAGTGTTGAAAAACCACTTTTCGCACTTGTGTTGGTGCAGGAAACCACTTTTGCACTTGTATTAGTGTGGAAAAAACACTTTTCACACTTGTGTTAGTGTTGAAAAACCACTTTTCGCACTTGTGTTAGTGTTGAAAAACCACTTTTCGCACTTGTGTTAGTGTTGAAAAACCACTTTTCGCACTTGTGTTGGTGCAGGAAACCACTTTTGCACTTGTATTAGTGTGGAAAAAACCACTTTTCGCACTTGTGTTAGTGTTGAAAAACCACTTTTCGCACTTGTATTAGTGTTGAAAAACCACTTTTCGCACTTGTGTTGGTGCAGGAAACCACTTTTGCACTTGTATTAGTGTGGAAAAAACACTTTTTGCACTTGTGATAGTGTTGAAAAACCACTTTTCGCACTTGTGTTAGTGTTGAAAAACCACTTTTCGCACTTGTGTTGTTGCAGGAAACCACTTTTGCACTTGTATTAGTGTTGAAAAACCACTTTTTGCACTTGTGTTAGTGTGGAAAAACCACTTTTCGCACTTGTGTTGGTGCAGGAAACCACTTTTGCACTTGTATTAGTGTGGAAAAAACACTTTTCGCACTTGTGTTAGTGTTGAAAAACCACTTTTCGCACTTGTGTTAGTGTTGAAAAACCACTTTTCGCACTTGTGTTAGTGTTGAAAAACCACTTTTCGCACTTGTGTTGGTGCAGGAAACCACTTTTGCACTTGTGTTAGTGTGGAAAAACCACTTTTCGCACTTGTGTTAGTGTTGAAAAACCACTTTTCGCACTTGTGTTAGTGTTGAAAAACCACTTTTCGCACTTGTGTTAGTGTTGAAAAACCACTTTTCGCACTTGTGTTAGTGTTGAAAAACCACTTTTCGCACTTGTGTTGGTGCAGGAAACCACTTTTGCACTTGTATTAGTGTGGAAAAAACACTTTTCACACTTGTGTTAGTGTTGAAAAACCACTTTTCGCACTTGTGTTAGTGTTGAAAAACCACTTTTCGCACTTGTGTTGGTGCAGGAAACCACTTTTGCACTTGTATTAGTGTGGAAAAAACACTTTTCGCACTTGTGTTAGTGTTGAAAAACCACTTTTTGCACTTGTGTTAGTGTTGAAAAACCACTTTTCGCACTTGTGTTGGTGCAGGAAACCACTTTTGCACTTGTGTTAGTGTGGAAAAACCACTTTTCGCACTTGTGTTAGTGTTGAAAAACCACTTTTCGCACTTGTGTTAGTGTTGAAAAACCACTTTTCGCACTTGTGTTAGTGTTGAAAAACCACTTTTCGCACTTGTGTTGGTGCAGGAAACCACTTTTGCACTTGTATTAGTGTGGAAAAAACACTTTTCGCACTTGTGTTAGTGTTGAAAAACCACTTTTCGCACTTGTGTTAGTGTTGGAAAACCACTTTTCGCACTTGTGTTGGTGCAGGAAACCACTTTTGCACTTGTATTAGTGTGGAAAAAACACTTTTTGCACTTGTGATCGTGTTGAAAAACCACTTTTCGCACTTGTGTTAGTGTTGAAAAACCACTTTTCGCACATGTGTTGGTGCAGGAAACCACTTTTGCACTTGTATTAGTGTGGAAAAACCACTTTTCGCACTTGTGTTAGTGTCGAAAAACCACTTTTCGCACTTGTGATAGTGTTGAAAAACCACTTTTTGCACTTGTGTTAGTGTTGAAAAACCACTTTTCGCACTTGTGTTGGTGCAGGAAACCACTTTTGCACTTGTATTAGTGTGGAAAAACCACTTTTCGCACTTGTGTTAGTGTTGAAAAACCACTTTTCACACTTGTGTTAGTGTTGAAAAACCACTTTTCGCACTTGTGTTGGTGCAGGAAACCACTTTTGCACTTGTATTAGTGTGGAAAAACCACTTTTCGCACTTGTGTTAGTGTTGAAAAACCACTTTTCGCACTTGTGTTGGTGCAGGAAACCACTTTTGCACTTGTATTAGTGTGTAAAAAACACTTTTTATACTTGTGATAGTGTTGAAAAACCACTTTTCGCACTTGTGTTAGTGTTGAAAAACCACCTTTCGCACTGGTGTTGGTGCAGGAAACCACTTTTGCACTTGTATTAGTGTGGAAAAACCACTTTTCGCACTTGTGTTAATGTTGAAAAACCACTTTTCGCAATTGTGTTAGTGTTGAAAAACCACTTTTTGCACTTGTGTTAGTGTTGAAAAACCACTTTTCGCACTTGTGTTGGTGCAGGAAACCACTTTTGCACTTGTATTAGTGTGGAAAAACCACTTTTCGCACTTGTGTTAGTGTTGAAAAACCACTTTTCGCACTTGTGTTGGTGCAGGAAATCACTTTTGCACTTGTATTAGTGTGGAAAAAACACTTTTTGCACTTGTGATCGTGTTGAAAAACCACTTTTCGCACTTGTGTTAGTGTTGAAAAACCACTTTTCGCACTTGTGTTGGTGCAGGAAACCACTTTTGCACCTGTATTAGTGTGGAAAACCACTTTTCGCACTTGTGTTAGTGTCGAAAAACCACTTTTCGCACTTGTGTTAGTGTTGAAAAACCACTTTTCGCACTTGTGTTGGTGCAGGAAACCACTTTTGCACTTGTATTAGTGTGGAAAAACCACTTTTCGCACTTGTGTTAGTGTTGAAAAACCACTTTTCGCACTTGTGTTAGTGTTGAAAAACCACTTTTCGCGCTTGTGTTAGTGTTGAAAAACCACTTTTCGCACTTGTTTTAGTGTTGAAAAACCACTTTTGCACTTGTGTTAGTGTGGAAAAAACACTTTTCGCACTTGTGTTAGTGTTGAAAAACCACTTTTCGCACTTGTGTTGGTGCAGGAAACCACTATTGCACTTGTATTAGTGTGGAAAAAACACTTTTCGCACTTGTGTTAGTGTTGAAAAACCAGTTTTCGCACTTGTGTTAGTGTTGAAAAACCACCTTTCGCACTGGTGTTGGTGCAGGAAACCACTTTTGCACTTGTATTAGTGTGGAAAAACCACTTTTCGCACTTGTGTTAATGTTGAAAAACCACTTTTCGCACTTGTGTTAGTATTGAAAAACCACTTTTCGCACTTGTGTTAGTATTGAAAAACCACTTTTCGCACTTGTGTTAGTGTTGAAAAACCACTTTTCGCACTTGTGTTAGTGTTGAAAAACCACTTTTCGCACTTGTGTTAGTGTTGAAAAACCACTTTTCGCACTTGTGTTAGTGTTGAAAAACCACCTTTCGCACTGGTGTTGGTGCAGGAAACCACTTTTGCACTTGTGTTAGTGTTGAAAAACCACTTTTCGCACTTGTGTTAGTGTTGAAAAACCACTTTTCGCACTTGTGTTAGTGTTGAAAAACCACTTTTCGCACTTGTGTTAGTGTTGAAAAACCACTTTTCGCACTTGTGTTGGTGCAGGAAACCACTTTTGCACTTGTATTAGTGTGGAAAAAACACTTTTTGCACTTGTGATAGTGTTTTAAAACCACTTTTCGCACTTGTGTTAGTGTTGAAAAACCACTTTTCGCACTTGTGTTGGTGCAGGAAACCACTTTTGCACTTGTATTAGTGTGGAAAAACCACTTTTGTCACTTGTGTTAGTGTTGAAAAACCACTTTTCGCACTTGTGTTAGTGTTGAAAAACCACTTTTCGCACTTGTGTTGGTGCAGGAAACCACTTTTGCACTTGTATTAGTGTGGAAAAAACACTTTTCACACTTGTGTTAGTGTTGAAAAACCACTTTTCGCACTTGTGTTAGTGTTGAAAAACCACTTTTCGCACTTGTGTTAGTGTTGAAAAACCACTTTTCGCACTTGTGTTGGTGCAGGAAACCACTTTTGCACTTGTATTAGTGTGGAAAAAACCACTTTTCGCACTTGTGTTAGTGTTGAAAAACCACTTTTCGCACTTGTGTTAGTGTTGAAAAACCACTTTTCGCACTTGTGTTGGTGCAGGAAACCACTTTTGCACTTGTATTAGTGTGGAAAAAACCACTTTTCGCACTTGTGTTAGTGTTGAAAAACCACTTTTCGCACTTGTGTTAGTGTTGAAAAACCACTTTTCGCACTTGTGTTGGTGCAGGAAACCACTTTTGCACTTGTATTAGTGTGGAAAAAACACTTTTTGCACTTGTGATAGTGTTGAAAAACCACTTTTCGCACTTGTGTTAGTGTTGAAAAACCACTTTTCGCACTTGTGTTGTTGCAGGAAACCACTTTTGCACTTGTATTAGTGTTGAAAAACCACTTTTTGCACTTGTGTTAGTGTGGAAAAACCACTTTTCGCACTTGTGTTGGTGCAGGAAACCACTTTTGCACTTGTATTAGTGTGGAAAAAACACTTTTCGCACTTGTGTTAGTGTTGAAAAACCACTTTTCGCACTTGTGTTAGTGTTGAAAAACCACTTTTCGCACTTGTGTTAGTGTTGAAAAACCACTTTTCGCACTTGTGTTGGTGCAGGAAACCACTTTTGCACTTGTGTTAGTGTGGAAAAACCACTTTTCGCACTTGTGTTAGTGTTGAAAAACCACTTTTCGCACTTGTGTTAGTGTTGAAAAACCACTTTTCGCACTTGTGTTAGTGTTGAAAAACCACTTTTCGCACTTGTGTTAGTGTTGAAAAACCACTTTTCGCACTTGTGTTGGTGCAGGAAACCACTTTTGCACTTGTATTAGTGTGGAAAAAACACTTTTCACACTTGTGTTAGTGTTGAAAAACCACTTTTCGCACTTGTGTTAGTGTTGAAAAACCACTTTTCGCACTTGTGTTGGTGCAGGAAACCACTTTTGCACTTGTATTAGTGTGGAAAAAACACTTTTCGCACTTGTGTTAGTGTTGAAAAACCACTTTTTGCACTTGTGTTAGTGTTGAAAAACCACTTTTCGCACTTGTGTTGGTGCAGGAAACCACTTTTGCACTTGTGTTAGTGTGGAAAAACCACTTTTCGCACTTGTGTTAATGTTGAAAAACCACTTTTCGCACTTGTGTTAGTATTGAAAAACCACTTTTCGCACTTGTGTTAGTATTGAAAAACCACTTTTCGCACTTGTGTTAGTGTTGAAAAACCACTTTTCGCACTTGTGTTAGTGTTGAAAAACCACTTTTCGCACTTGTGTTAGTGTTGAAAAACCACTTTTTGCACTTGTGTTGGTGCAGGAAACCACTTTTGCACTTGTATTAGTGTGGAAAAAACACTTTTCGCACTTGTGTTAGTGTTGAAAAACCACTTTTCGCACTTGTGTTAGTGTTGAAAAACCACTTTTCGCACTTGTGTTGGTGCAGGAAATCACTTTTGCACTTGTATTAGTGTGGAAAAAACACTTTTTGCACTTGTGATCGTGTTGAAAAACCACTTTTTGCACTTGTGTTAGTGTTGAAAAACCACTTTTCGCACTTGTGTTGGTGCAGGAAACCACTTTTGCACCTGTATTAGTGTGGAAAACCACTTTTCGCACTTGTGTTAGTGTCGAAAAACCACTTTTCGCACTTGTGTTAGTGTTGAAAAACCACTTTTCGCACTTGTGTTGGTGCAGGAAACCACTTTTGCACTTGTATTAGTGTGGAAAAACCACTTTTCGCACTTGTGTTAGTGTTGAAAAACCACTTTTCGCACTTGTGTTAGTGTTGATAAACCACTTTTCGCGCTTGTGTTAGTGTTGAAAAACCACTTTTCGCACTTGTGTTAGTGTTGAAAAACCACTTTTGCACTTGTGTTAGTGTGGAAAAAACACTTTTCGCACTTGTGTTAGTGTTGAAAAACCACTTTTCGCACTTGTGTTGGTGCAGGAAACCACTATTGCACTTGTATTAGTGTGGAAAAAACACTTTTCGCACTTGTGTTAGTGTTGAAAAACCAGTTTTCGCACTTGTGTTAGTGTTGAAAAACCACCTTTCGCACTGGTGTTGGTGCAGGAAACCACTTTTGCACTTGTATTAGTGTGGAAAAACCACTTTTCGCACTTGTGTTAATGTTGAAAAACCACTTTTCGCACTTGTGTTAGTATTGAAAAACCACTTTTCGCACTTGTGTTAGTATTGAAAAACCACTTTTCGCACTTGTGTTAGTGTTGAAAAACCACTTTTCGCACTTGTGTTAGTGTTGAAAAACCACTTTTCGCACTTGTGTTAGTGTTGAAAAACCACTTTTCGCACTTGTGTTAGTGTTGAAAAACCACCTTTCGCACTGGTGTTGGTGCAGGAAACCACTTTTGCACTTGTGTTAGTGTTGAAAAACCACTTTTCGCACTTGTGTTAGTGTTGAAAAACCACTTTTCGCACTTGTGTTAGTGTTGAAAAACCACTTTTCGCACTTGTGTTAGTGTTGAAAAACCACTTTTCGCACTTGTGTTGGTGCAGGAAACCACTTTTGCACTTGTATTAGTGTGGAAAAAACACTTTTTGCACTTGTGATAGTGTTTTAAAACCACTTTTCGCACTTGTGTTAGTGTTGAAAAACCACTTTTCGCACTTGTGTTGGTGCAGGAAACCACTTTTGCACTTGTATTAGTGTGGAAAAACCACTTTTGTCACTTGTGTTAGTGTTGAAAAACCACTTTTCGCACTTGTGTTAGTGTTGAAAAACCACTTTTCGCACTTGTGTTGGTGCAGGAAACCACTTTTGCACTTGTATTAGTGTGGAAAAAACACTTTTCACACTTGTGTTAGTGTTGAAAAACCACTTTTCGCACTTGTGTTAGTGTTGAAAAACCACTTTTCGCACTTGTGTTAGTGTTGAAAAACCACTTTTCGCACTTGTGTTGGTGCAGGAAACCACTTTTGCACTTGTATTAGTGTGGAAAAAAACCACTTTTCGCACTTGTGTTAGTGTTGAAAAACCACTTTTCGCACTTGTGTTAGTGTTGAAAAACCACTTTTCGCACTTGTGTTGGTGCAGGAAACCACTTTTGCACTTGTATTAGTGTGGAAAAAACACTTTTCGCACTTGTGATAGTGTTGAAAAACCACTTTTCGCACTTGTGTTAGTGTTGAAAAACCACTTTTCGCACTTGTGTTGTTGCAGGAAACCACTTTTGCACTTGTATTAGTGTTGAAAAACCACTTTTTGCACTTGTGTTAGTGTTGAAAAACCACTTTTCGCACTTGTGTTGGTGCAGGAAACCACTTTTGCACTTGTATTAGTGTGGAAAAAACACTTTTCACACTTGTGTTAGTGTTGAAAAACCACTTTTCGCACTTGTGTTAGTGTTGAAAAACCACTTTTCGCACTTGTGTTAGTGTTGAAAAACCACTTTTCGCACTTGTGTTGGTGCAGGAAACCACTTTTGCACTTGTATTAGTGTGGAAAAAACCACTTTTCGCACTTGTGTTAGTGTTGAAAAACCACTTTTCGCACTTGTATTAGTGTTGAAAAACCACTTTTCGCACTTGTGTTGGTGCAGGAAACCACTTTTGCACTTGTATTAGTGTGGAAAAAACACTTTTTGCACTTGTGATAGTGTTGAAAAACCACTTTTCGCACTTGTGTTAGTGTTGAAAAACCACTTTTCGCACTTGTGTTGTTGCAGGAAACCACTTTTGCACTTGTATTAGTGTTGAAAAACCACTTTTTGCACTTGTGTTAGTGGGGAAAAACCACTTTTCGCACTTGTGTTGGTGCAGGAAACCACTTTTGCACTTGTATTAGTGTGGAAAAAACACTTTTCGCACTTGTGTTAGTGTTGAAAAACCACTTTTCGCACTTGTGTTAGTGTTGAAAAACCACTTTTCGCACTTGTGTTAGTGTTGAAAAACCACTTTTCGCACTTGTGTTGGTGCAGGAAACCACTTTTGCACTTGTGTTAGTGTGGAAAAACCACTTTTCGCACTTGTGTTAGTGTTGAAAAACCACTTTTCGCACTTGTGTTAGTGTTGAAAAACCACTTTTCGCACTTGTGTTAGTGTTGAAAAACCACTTTTCGCACTTGTGTTAGTGTTGAAAAACCACTTTTCGCACTTGTGTTGGTGCAGGAAACCACTTTTGCACTTGTATTAGTGTGGAAAAAACACTTTTCACACTTGTGTTAGTGTTGAAAAACCACTTTTCGCACTTGTGTTAGTGTTGAAAAACCACTTTTCGCACTTGTGTTGGTGCACGAAACCACTTTTGCACTTGTATTAGTGTGGAAAAAACACTTTTCGCACTTGTGTTAGTGTTGAAAAACCACTTTTTGCACTTGTGTTAGTGTTGAAAAACCACTTTTCGCACTTGTGTTGGTGCAGGAAACCACTTTTGCACTTGTGTTAGTGTGGAAAAACCACTTTTCGCACTTGTGTTAGTGTTGAAAAACCACTTTTCGCACTTGTGTTAGTGTTGAAAAACCACTTTTCGCACTTGTGTTAGTGTTGAAAAACCACTTTTCGCACTTGTGTTGGTGCAGGAAACCACTTTTGCACTTGTATTAGTGTGGAAAAAACACTTTTCGCACTTGTGTTAGTGTTGAAAAACCACTTTTCGCACTTGTGTTAGTGTTGGAAAACCACTTTTCGCACTTGTGTTGGTGCAGGAAACCACTTTTGCACTTGTATTAGTGTGGAAAAAACACTTTTTGCACTTGTGATCGTGTTGAAAAACCACTTTTCGCACTTGTGTTAGTGTTGAAAAACCACTTTTCGCACTTGTGTTGGTGCAGGAAACCACTTTTGCACTTGTATTAGTGTGGAAAAACCACTTTTCGCACTTGTGTTAGTGTCGAAAAACCACTTTTCGCACTTGTGATAGTGTTGAAAAACCACTTTTTGCACTTGTGTTAGTGTTGAAAAACCACTTTTCGCACTTGTGTTGGTGCAGGAAACCACTTTTGCACTTGTATTAGTGTGGAAAAACCACTTTTCGCACTTGTGTTAGTGTTGAAAAACCACTTTTCACACTTGTGTTAGTGTTGAAAAACCACTTTTCGCACTTGTGTTGGTGCAGGAAACCACTTTTGCACTTGTATTAGTGTGGAAAAACCACTTTTCGCACTTGTGTTAGTGTTGAAAAACCACTTTTCGCACTTGTGTTGGTGCAGGAAACCACTTTTGCACTTGTATTAGTGTGTAAAAAACACTTTTTGTACTTGTGATAGTGTTGAAAAACCACTTTTCGCACTTGTGTTAGTGTTGAAAAACCACCTTTCGCACTGGTGTTGGTGCAGGAAACCACTTTTGCACTTGTATTAGTGTGGAAAAACCACTTTTCGCACTTGTGTTAATGTTGAAAAACCACTTTTCGCAATTGTGTTAGTGTTGAAAAACCACTTTTCGCACTTGTGTTAGTGTTGAAAAACCACTTTTCGCACTTGTGTTGGTGCAGGAAACCACTTTTGCACTTGTATTAGTGTGGAAAAACCACTTTTCGCACTTGTGTTAGTGTTGAAAAACCACTTTTCACACTTGTGTTGGTGCAGGAAACCACTTTTGCACTTGTATTAGTGTGGAAAAACCACTTTTCGCACTTGTGTTAGTGTTGAAAAACCACTTTTCGCACTTGTGTTGGTGCAGGAAACCACTTTTGCACTTGTATTAGTGTGTAAAAAACACTTTTTGCACTTGTGATAGTGTTGAAAAACCACTTTTCGCACTTGTGTTAGTGTTGAAAAACCATCTTTCGCACTGGTGTTGGTGCAGGAAACCACTTTTGCACTTGTGTTAGTGTGGAAAAACCACTTTTCGCACTTGTGTTAATGTTGAAAAACCACTTTTCGCAATTGTGTTAGTGTTGAAAAACCACTTTTCGCACTTGTGTTAGTGTTGAAAAACCACTTTTCGCACTTGTGTTAGTGTTGAAAAACCACTTTTCGCACTTGTGTTAGTGTTGAAAAACCACTTTTCGCACTTGTGTAAGTGTTGAAAAACCACCTTTCGCACTGGTGTTGGTGCAGGAAACCACTTTTGCACTTGTGTTAGTGTTGAAAAACCACTTTTCGCACTTGTGTTAGTGTTGAAAAACCACTTTTCGCACTTGTGTTAGTGTTGAAAAACCACTTTTCGCACTTGTGTTGGTGCAGGAAACCACTTTTGCACTTGTATTAGTGTGGAAAAAACACTTTTCGCACTTGTGTTAGTGTTGAAAAACCACTTTTCGCACTTGTGTTAGTGTTGAAAAACCACTTTTCGCATTTGTGTTGGTGCAGGAAACCACTTTTACACTTGTATTAGTGTGGAAAAAACACTTTTTGCACTTGTGATCGTGTTGAAAAACCACTTTTCGCACTTGTGTTAGTGTTGAAAAACCACTTTTCGCACTTGTGTTGGTGCAGGAAACCACTTTTGCACTTGTATTAGTGTGGAAAAACCACTTTTCGCACTTGTGTTAGTATCGAAAAACCACTTTTCGCACTTGTGTTAGTGTTGAAAAACCACTTTTCGCACTTGTGTTGGTGTAGGAAACCACTTTTGCACTTGTATTAGTGTGGAAAAAACACTTTTCGCACTTGTGTTAGTGTTGAAAAACCACTTTTCGCACTTGTGTTAGTGTTGAAAAACCACTTTTCGCACTTGTGTTAGTGTTGAAAAACCACTTTTCGCACTTGTGTTGGTGCAGGAAACCACTTTTGCACTTGTATTAGTGTGGAAAAAACACTTTTCGCACTTGTGTTAGTGTTGAAAAACTACTTTTCGCACTTGTGTTAGTGTTGAAAAACCACTTTTCGCACTTGTGTTGGTGCAGGAAACCACTTTTGCACTTGTATTAGTGTGGAAAAAACACTTTTTGCACTTGTGATCGTGTTGAAAAACCACTTTTCGCACTTGTGTTAGTGTTGAAAAACCACTTTTCGCACTTGTGTTGGTGCAGGAAACCACTTTTGCACTTGTATTAGTGTGGAAAAACCAATTTTCGCACTTGTGTTAGTGTTGAAAAACCACTTTTCACACTTGTGTTAGTGTTGAAAAACCACTTTTCGCACTTGTGTTGGTGCAGGAAACCACTTTTGCACTTGTATTAGTGTGGAAAAAACACTTTTCGCACTTGTGTTAGTGTTGAAAAACCACTTTTCGCACTTGTGTTAGTGTTGGAAAACCACTTTTCGCACTTGTGTTGGTGCAGGAAACCACTTTTGCACTTGTATTAGTGTGGAAAAAACACTTTTTGCACTTGTGATCGTGTTGAAAAACCACTTTTCGCACTTGTGTTAGTGTTGAAAAACCACTTTTCGCACTTGTGTTGGTGCAGGAAACCACTTTTGCACTTGTATTAGTGTGGAAAAACCACTTTTCGCACTTGTGTTAGTTTCGAAAAACCACTTTTCGCACTTGTGATAGTGTTGAAAAACCACTTTTTGCACTTGTGTTAGTGTTGAAAAACCACTTTTCGCACTTGTGTTGGTGCAGGAAACCACTTTTGCACTTGTATTAGTGTGGAAAAACCACTTTTCGCACTTGTGTTAGTGTTGAAAAACCACTTTTCACACTTGTGTTAGTGTTGAAAAACCACTTTTCGCACTTGTGTTGGTGCAGGAAACCACTTTTGCACTTGTATTAGTGTGGAAAAACCACTTTTCGCACTTGTGTTAGTGTTGAAAAACCACTTTTCGCACTTGTGTTGGTGCAGGAAACCACTTTTGCACTTGTATTAGTGTGTAAAAAACACTTTTTGTACTTGTGATAGTGTTGAAAAACCACTTTTCGCACTTGTGTTAGTGTTGAAAAACCACCTTTCGCACTGGTGTTGGTGCAGGAAACCACTTTTGCACTTGTATTAGTGTGGAAAAACCACTTTTCGCACTTGTGTTAATGTTGAAAAACCACTTTTCGCAATTGTGTTAGTGTTGAAAAACCACTTTTCGCACTTGTGTTAGTGTTGAAAAACCACTTTTCGCACTTGTGTTGGTGCAGGAAACCACTTTTGCACTTGTATTAGTGTGGAAAAACCACTTTTCGCACTAGTGTTAGTGTTGAAAAACCACTTTTCACACTTGTGTTGGTGCAGGAAACCACTTTTGCACTTGTATTAGTGTGGAAAAACCACTTTTCGCACTTGTGTTAGTGTTGAAAAACCACTTTTCGCACTTGTGTTGGTGCAGGAAACCACTTTTGCACTTGTATTCGTGTGTAAAAAACACTTTTTGCACTTGTGATAGTGTTGAAAAACCACTTTTCGCACTTGTGTTAGTGTTGAAAAACCATCTTTCGCACTGGTGTTGGTGCAGGAAACCACTTTTGCACTTGTGTTAGTGTGGAAAAACCACTTTTCGCACTTGTGTTAATGTTGAAAAACCACTTTTCGCAATTGTGTTAGTGTTGAAAAACCACTTTTCGCACTTGTGTTAGTGTTGAAAAACCACTTTTCGCACTTGTGTTAGTGTTGAAAAACCACTTTTCGCACTTGTGTTAGTGTTGAAAAACCACTTTTCGCACTTGTGTAAGTGTTGAAAAACCACCTTTCGCACTGGTGTTGGTGCAGGAAACCACTTTTGCACTTGTGTTAGTGTTGAAAAACCACTTTTCGCACTTGTGTTAGTGTTGAAAAACCACTTTTCGCACTTGTGTTAGTGTTGAAAAACCACTTTTCGCACTTGTGTTGGTGCAGGAAACCACTTTTGCACTTGTATTAGTGTGGAAAAAACACTTTTCGCACTTGTGTTAGTGTTGAAAAACCACTTTTCGCACTTGTGTTAGTGTTGAAAAACCACTTTTCGCATTTGTGTTGGTGCAGGAAACCACTTTTACACTTGTATTAGTGTGGAAAAAACACTTTTTGCACTTGTGATCGTGTTGAAAAACCACTTTTCGCACTTGTGTTAGTGTTGAAAAACCACTTTTCGCACTTGTGTTGGTGCAGGAAACCACTTTTGCACTTGTATTAGTGTGGAAAAACCACTTTTCGCACTTGTGTTAGTATCGAAAAACCACTTTTCGCACTTGTGTTAGTGTTGAAAAACCACTTTTCGCACTTGTGTTGGTGTAGGAAACCACTTTTGCACTTGTATTAGTGTGGAAAAAACACTTTTCGCACTTGTGTTAGTGTTGAAAAACCACTTTTCGCACTTGTGTTAGTGTTGAAAAACCACTTTTCGCACTTGTGTTAGTGTTGAAAAACCACTTTTCGCACTTGTGTTGGTGCAGGAAACCACTTTTGCACTTGTATTAGTGTGGAAAAAACACTTTTCGCACTTGTGTTAGTGTTGAAAAACTACTTTTCGCACTTGTGTTAGTGTTGAAAAACCACTTTTCGCACTTGTGTTGGTGCAGGAAACCACTTTTGCACTTGTATTAGTGTGGAAAAAACACTTTTTGCACTTGTGATCGTGTTGAAAAACCACTTTTCGCACTTGTGTTAGTGTTGAAAAACCACTTTTCGCACTTGTGTTGGTGCAGGAAACCACTTTTGCACTTGTATTAGTGTGGAAAAACCAATTTTCGCACTTGTGTTAGTGTTGAAAAACCACTTTTCACACTTGTGTTAGTGTTGAAAAACCACTTTTCGCACTTGTGTTGGTGCAGGAAACCACTTTTGCACTTGTATTAGTGTGGAAAAACCACTTTTTGCACTTGTGTTAGTGTTGAAAAACCACTTTTCGCACTTGTGTTGGTGCAGGAAACCACTTTTGCACTTGTGTTAGTGTTGAAAAACCACTTTTCGCACTTGTGTTAGTGTTGAAAAACCACTTTTCGCACTTGTGTTAGTGTTGAAAAACCACTTTTGCACTTGTATTAGTGTGGAAAAAACACTTTTCGCACTTGTGTTAGTGTTGAAAAACCACTTTTCGCACTTGTGTTAGTGTTGAAAAACCACTTTTCGCATTTGTGTTGGTGCAGGAAACCACTTTTGCACTTGTATTAGTGTGGAAAAAACACTTTTTGCACTTGTGATCGTGTTGAAAAACCACTTTTCGCACTTGTGTTAGTGTTGAAAAACCACTTTTCGCATTTGTGTTGGTGCAGGAAACCACTTTTGCACTTGTATTAGTGTGGAAAAACCACTTTTCGCACTTGTGTTAGTATCGAAAAACCACTTTTCGCACTTGTGTTAGTGTTGAAAAACCCCTTTTCGCACTTGTGTTGGTGTAGGAAACCACTTTTGCACTTGTATTAGTGTGGAAAAAACACTTTTCGCACTTGTGTTAGTGTTGAAAAACCACTTTTCGCACTTGTGTTAGTGTTGAAAAACCACTTTTCGCACTTGTGTTAGTGTTGAAAAACCACTTTTCGCACTTGTGTTGGTGCAGGAAACCACTTTTGCACTTGTATTAGTGTGGAAAAAACACTTTTCGCACTTGTGTTAGTGTTGAAAAACTACTTTTCGCACTTGTGTTAGTGTTGAAAAACCACTTTTCGCACTTGTGTTGGTGCAGGAAACCACTTTTGCACTTGTATTAGTGTGGAAAAAACACTTTTTGCACTTGTGATCGTGTTGAAAAACCACTTTTCGCACTTGTGTTAGTGTTGAAAAACCACTTTTCGCACTTGTGTTGGTGCAGGAAACCACTTTTGCACTTGTATTAGTGTGGAAAAACCACTTTTCGCACTTGTGTTAGTGTCGAAAAACTACTTTTCGCACTTGTGTTAGTGTTGAAAAACCACTTTTCGCACTTGTGTTGGTGCAGGAAACCACTTTTGCACTTGTATTAGTGTGGAAAAAACACTTTTCGCACATGTGTTAGTGTTGAAAAACCACTTTTCGCACTTGTGTTAGTGTTGAAAAACCACTTTTCGCACTTGTGTTAGTGTTGAAAAACCACTTTTCGCACTTGTGTTGGTGCAGGAAACCACTTTTGCACTTGTATTAGTGTGGAAAAAACACTTTTCGCACTTGTGTTAGTGTTGAAAAACCACTTTTCGCACTTGTGTTAGTGTTGAAAAACCACTTTTCGCACTTGTGTTGGTGCAGGAAACCACTTTTGCACTTGTGTTAGTGTGGAAAAACCACTTTTCGCACTTGTGTTAGTGTTGAAAAACCACTTTTCGCACTTGTGTTAGTGTTGAAAAACCACTTTTCGCACTTGTGTTAGTGTTGAAAAACCACTTTTCGCACTTGTGTTGGTGCAGGAAACCACTTTTGCACTTGTATTAGTGTGGAAAAAACACTTTTCGCACTTGTGTTAGTGTTGAAAAACCACTTTTCGCACTTGTGTTAGTGTTGAAAAACCACTTTTCGCACTTGTGTTGGTGCAGGAAACCACTTTTGCACTTGTATTAGTGTGGAAAAAACACTTTTCGCACTTGTGTTAGTGTTGAAAAACCACTTTTCGCACTTGTGTTAGTGTTGAAAAACCACTTTTCGCACTTGTGTTAGAGTTGAAAAACCACTTTTCGCACTTGTGTTGGTGCAGGAAACCACTTTTGCACTTGTATTAGTGTGGAAAAAACACTTTTCGCACTTGTGTTAGTGTTGAAAAACCACTTTTCGCACTTGTGTTAGTGTTGAAAAACCACTTTTCGCACTTGTGTTGGTGCAGGAAACCACTTTTGCACTTGTGTTAGTGTGGAAAAAACCACTTTTCGCACTTGTGTTAGTGTTGAAAAACCACTTTTCGCACTTGTGTTAGTGTTGAAAAACCACTTTTCGCACTTGTGTTAGTGTTGAAAAACCACTTTTGCACTTGTATTAGTGTGGAAAAAACACTTTTCGCACTTGTGTTAGTGTTGAAAAACCACTTTTCGCACTTGTGTTAGTGTTGAAAAACCACTTTTCGCATTTGTGTTGGTGCAGGAAACCACTTTTGCACTTGTATTAGTGTGGAAAAAACACTTTTTGCACTTGTGATCGTGTTGAAAAACCACTTTTCGCACTTGTGTTAGTGTTGAAAAACCACTTTTCGCATTTGTGTTGGTGCAGGAAACCACTTTTGCACTTGTATTAGTGTGGAAAAACCACTTTTCGCACTTGTGTTAGTATCGAAAAACCACTTTTCGCACTTGTGTTAGTGTTGAAAAACCCCTTTTCGCACTTGTGTTGGTGTAGGAAACCACTTTTGCACTTGTATTAGTGTGGAAAAAACACTTTTCGCACTTGTGTTAGTGTTGAAAAACCACTTTTCGCACTTGTGTTAGTGTTGAAAAACCACTTTTCGCACTTGTGTTAGTGTTGAAAAACCACTTTTCGCACTTGTGTTGGTGCAGGAAACCACTTTTGCACTTGTATTAGTGTGGAAAAAACACTTTTCGCACTTGTGTTAGTGTTGAAAAACTACTTTTCGCACTTGTGTTAGTGTTGAAAAACCACTTTTCGCACTTGTGTTGGTGCAGGAAACCACTTTTGCACTTGTATTAGTGTGGAAAAAACACTTTTTGCACTTGTGATCGTGTTGAAAAACCACTTTTCGCACTTGTGTTAGTGTTGAAAAACCACTTTTCGCACTTGTGTTGGTGCAGGAAACCACTTTTGCACTTGTATTAGTGTGGAAAAACCACTTTTCGCACTTGTGTTAGTGTCGAAAAACTACTTTTCGCACTTGTGTTAGTGTTGAAAAACCACTTTTCGCACTTGTGTTGGTGCAGGAAACCACTTTTGCACTTGTATTAGTGTGGAAAAAACACTTTTCGCACATGTGTTAGTGTTGAAAAACCACTTTTCGCACTTGTGTTAGTGTTGAAAAACCACTTTTCGCACTTGTGTTAGTGTTGAAAAACCACTTTTCGCACTTGTGTTGGTGCAGGAAACCACTTTTGCACTTGTATTAGTGTGGAAAAAACACTTTTCGCACTTGTGTTAGTGTTGAAAAACCACTTTTCGCACTTGTGTTAGTGTTGAAAAACCACTTTTCGCACTTGTGTTGGTGCAGGAAACCACTTTTGCACTTGTGTTAGTGTGGAAAAACCACTTTTCGCACTTGTGTTAGTGTTGAAAAACCACTTTTCGCACTTGTGTTAGTGTTGAAAAACCACTTTTCGCACTTGTGTTAGTGTTGAAAAACCACTTTTCGCACTTGTGTTGGTGCAGGAAACCACTTTTGCACTTGTATTAGTGTGGAAAAAACACTTTTCGCACTTGTGTTAGTGTTGAAAAACCACTTTTCGCACTTGTGTTAGTGTTGAAAAACCACTTTTCGCACTTGTGTTGGTGCAGGAAACCACTTTTGCACTTGTATTAGTGTGGAAAAAACACTTTTCGCACTTGTGTTAGTGTTGAAAAACCACTTTTCGCACTTGTGTTAGTGTTGAAAAACCACTTTTCGCACTTGTGTTAGAGTTGAAAAACCACTTTTCGCACTTGTGTTGGTGCAGGAAACCACTTTTGCACTTGTATTAGTGTGGAAAAAACACTTTTCGCACTTGTGTTAGTGTTGAAAAACCACTTTTCGCACTTGTGTTAGTGTTGAAAAACCACTTTTCGCACTTGTGTTGGTGCAGGAAACCACTTTTGCACTTGTGTTAGTGTGGAAAAAACCACTTTTCGCACTTGTGTTAGTGTTGAAAAACCACTTTTCGCACTTGTGTTAGTGTTGAAAAACCACTTTTCGCACTTGTGTTAGTGTTGAAAAACCACTTTTCGCACTTGTGTTGGTGCAGGAAACCACTTTTGCACTTGTATTAGTGTGGAAAAAACACTTTTCGCACTTGTGTTAGTGTTGAAAAACCACTTTTCGCACTTGTGTTAGTGTTGAAAAACCACTTTTCGCACTTGTGTTGGTGCAGGAAACCACTTTTGCACTTGTATTAGTGTGGAAAAAACACTTTTCGCACTTGTGTTAGTGTTGAAAAACCACTTTTCGCACTTGTGTTGGTGCAGGAAACCACTTTTGCACTTGTATTAGTGTGGAAAAAACACTTTTCGCACTTGTGTTAGTGTTGAAAAACCACTTTTCGCACTTGTGTTAGTGTTGAAAAACCACTTTTCGCACTTGTGTTGGTGCAGGAAACCACTTTTGCACTTGTATTAGTGTGGAAAAAACACTTTTCGCACTTGTGTTAGTGTTGAAAAACCACTTTTCGCACTTGTGTTAGTGTTGAAAAACCACTTTTCGCACTTGTGTTGGTGCAGGAAACCACTTTTGCACTTGTGTTAGTGTGGAAAAACCACTTTTCGCACTTGTGTTAGTGTTGAAAAACCACTTTTCGCACTTGTGTTAGTGTTGAAAAACCACTTTTCGCACTTGTGTTAGTGTTGAAAAACCACTTTTCGCACTTGTGTTGGTGCAGGAAACCACTTTTGCACTTGTATTAGTGTGGAAAAAACACTTTTTGCACTTGTGTTAGTGTTGAAAAACCACTTTTCGCACTTGTGTTAGTGTTGAAAAACCACTTTTCGCACTTGTGTTGGTGCAGGAAATCACTTTTGCACTTGTATTAGTGTGGAAAAAACACTTTTTGCACTTGTGATCGTGTTGAAAAACCAATTTTCGCACTTGTGTTAGTGTTGAAAAACCACTTTTCGCACTTGTGTTGGTGCAGGAAACCACTTTTGCACTTGTCTTAGTGTGGAAAACCACTTTTCGCACTTGTGTTAGTGTCTAAAAACCACTTTCGCATTTGTGTTAGTGTTGAAAAACCACTTTTCGCACTTGTGTTGGTGCAGGAAACCACTTTTGCACTTGTATTAGTGTGGAAAAACCACTTTTCGCACTTGTGTTAGTGTTGAAAAACCACTTTTCGCACTTGTGTTAGTGTTGAAAAACCACTTTTCGCACTTGTGTTAGTGTTGAAAAACCACTTTTGCACTTGTATTAGTGTGGAAAAAACACTTTTCGCACTTGTGTTAGTGTTGAAAAACCACTTTTCGCACTTGTGTTAGTGTTGAAAAACCACTTTTCGCACTTGTGTTGGTGCAGGAAACCACTATTGCACTTGTATTAGTGTGGAAAAAACACTTTTCGCACTTGTGTTAGTGTTGAAAAACCACTTTTCGCACTTGTGTTAGTGTTGAAAAACCACCTTTCGCACTGGTGTTGGTGCAGGAAACCACTTTTGCACTTGTATTAGTGTGGAAAAACCACTTTTCGCACTTGTGTTAGTGTTGAAAAACCACTTTTCGCACTTGTGTTAGTGTTGAAAAACCACTTTTCGCACTTGTGTTAGTGTTGAAAAACCACTTTTCGCACTTGTGTTAGTGTTGAAAAACCACTTTTCGCACTTGTGTTAGTGTTGAAAAACCACCTTTCGCACTGGTGTTGGTGCAGGAAACCACTTTTGCACTTGTGTTAGTGTTGAAAAACCACTTTTCGCACTTGTGTTAGTGTTGAAAAACCACTTTTCGCACTTGTGTTAGTGTTGAAAAACCACTTTTCGCACTTGTGTTAGTGTTGAAAAACCACTTTTCGCACTTGTGTTGGTGCAGGAAACCACTTTTGCACTTGTATTAGTGTGGAAAAAACACTTTTTGCACTTGTGATAGTGTTTTAAAACCACTTTTCGCACTTGTGTTAGTGTTGAAAAACCACTTTTCGCACTTGTGTTGGTGCAGGAAACCACTTTTGCACTTGTATTAGTGTGGAAAAACCACTTTTGTCACTTGTGTTAGTGTTGAAAAACCACTTTTCGCACTTGTGTTAGTGTTGAAAAACCACTTTTCGCACATGTGTTGGTGCAGGAAACCACTTTTGCACTTGTATTAGTGTGGAAAAAACACTTTTTACACTTGTGATAGTGTTGAAAAACCACTTTTCGCACTTGTGTTGGTGCAGGAAACCACTTTTGCACTTGTATTAGTGTGTAAAAAACACTTTTTGCACTTGTGATAGTGTTGAAAAACCACTTTTCGCACTTGTGTTAGTGTTGAAAAACCACCTTTCGCACTGGTGTTGGTGCAGGAAACCACTTTTGCACTTGTATTAGTGTGGAAAAACCACTTTTCGCACTTGTGTTAATGTTGAAAAACCACTTTTCGCAATTGTGTTAGTGTTGAAAAACCACTTTTCGCACTTGTGTTAGTGTTGAAAAACCACTTTTCGCAATTGTGTTGGTGCAGGAAACCACTTTTGCACTTGTATTAATGTGGAAAAACCACTTTTCGCACTTGTGTTAGTGTTGAAAAACCACTTTTCACACTTGTGTTAGTGTTGAAAAACCACTTTTCGCACTTGTGTTGGTGCAGGAAACCACTTTTGCACTTGTATTAGTGTGGAAAAACCACTTTTCGCACTTGTGTTAGTGTTGAAAAACCACTTTTCGCACTTGTGTTGGTGCAGGAAACCACTTTTGCACTTGTATTAGTGTGTAAAAAACACTTTTTGCACTTGTGATAGTGTTGAAAAACCACTTTTCGCACTTGTGTTAGTGTTGAAAAACCACCTTTCGCACTGGTGTTGGTGCAGGAAACCACTTTTGCACTTGTATTAGTGTGGAAAAACCACTTTTCGCACTGGTGTTAATGTTGAAAAACCACTTTTCGCAATTGTGTTAGTGTTGAAAAACCACTTTTCGCACTTGTGTTAGTGTTGAAAAACCACTTTTCGCACTTGTGTTAGTGTTGAAAAACCACTTTTCGCACTTGTGTTAGTGTTGAAAAACCACTTTTCGCACTTGTGTTAGTGTTGAAAAACCACCTTTCGCACTGGTGTTGGTGCAGGAAACCACTTTTGCACTTGTGTTAGTGTTGAAAAACCACTTTTCGCACTTGTGTTAGTGTTGAAAAACCACTTTTCGCACTTGTGTTAGTGTTGAAAAACCACTTTTCCCACTTGTGTTGGTGCAGGAAACCACTTTTGCACTTGTATTAGTGTGGAAAAAACACTTTTCGCACTTGTGTTAGTGTTGAAAAACCACTTTTCGCACTTGTGTTAGTGTTGAAAAACCACTTTTCGCATTTGTGTTGGTGCAGGAAACCACTTTTGCACTTGTATTAGTGTGGAAAAAACACTTTTTGCACTTGTGATCGTGTTGAAAAACCACTTTTCGCACTTGTGTTAGTGTTGAAAAACCACTTTTCGCACTTGTGTTGGTGCAGGAAACCACTTTTGCACTTGTATTAGTGTGGAAAACCACTTTTCGCACTTGTGTTAGTGTCTAAAAACCACTTTTCGCACTTGTGTTAGTGTTGAAAAACCACTTTTCGCACTTGTGTTGGTGCAGGAAACCACTTTTGCACTTGTGTTAATGTGGAAAAACCACTTTTCGCACTTGTGTTAGTGTTGAAAAACCACTTTTCGCACTTGTGTTAGTGTTGAAAAACCACTTTTCGCATTTGTGTTGGTGCAGGAAACCACTTTTGCACTTGTGTTAGTGTGGAAAAAACACTTTTTGCACTTGTGATCGTGTTGAAAAACCACTTTTCCCACTTGTGTTGGTGTTGAAAAACTACTTTTCGCACTTGTGTTAGTGTTGAAAAACCACTTTTCGCACTTGTGTTGGTGCAGGAAACCACTTTTGCACTTGTATTAGTGTGGAAAAAACACTTTTTGCACTTGTGATCGTGTTGAAAAACCACTTTTCGCACTTGTGTTAGTGTTGAAAAACCACTTTTCGCACTTGTGTTGGTGCAGGAAACCACTTTTGCACTTGTATTAGTGTGGAAAAACCAATTTTCGCACTTGTGTTAGTGTTGAAAAACCACTTTTCACACTTGTGTTAGTGTTGAAAAACCACTTTTCGCACTTGTGTTGGTGCAGGAAACCACTTTTGCACTTGTATTAGTGTGGAAAAACCACTTTTCGCACTTGTGTTAGTGTTGAAAAACCACTTTTCGCACTTGTGTTGGTGCAGGAAACCACTTTTGCACTTGTGTTAGTGTTGAAAAACCACTTTTCGCACTTGTGTTGGTGCAGGAAACCACTTTTGCACTTGTATTAGTGTGGAAAAAACACTTTTCGCACTTGTGTTAGTGTTGAAAAACCACTTTTCGCACTTGTGTTAGTGTTGAAAACCACTTTTCGCACTTGTGTTGGTGCAGGAAACCACTTTTGCACTTGTGTTATTGTGGAAAAACCACTTTTCGCACTTGTGTTAGTGTTGAAAAACCACTTTTCGCACTTGTGTTAGTGTTGAAAAACCACTTTTCGCACTTGTGTTAGTGTTGAAAAACCACTTTTCGCACTTGTGTTGGTGCAGGAAACCACTTTTGCACTTGTATTAGTGTGGAAAAAACACTTTTCGCACTTGTGTTAGTGTTGAAAAACCACTTTTCGCACTTGTGTTAGTGTTGAAAAACCACTTTTCGCACTTGTGTTGGTGCAGGAAACCACTTTTGCACTTGTATTAGTGTGGAAAAAACACTTTTCGCACTTGTGTTAGTGTTGAAAAACCACTTTTCGCACTTGTGTTAGTGTTGAAAAACCACTTTTCGCACTTGTGTTAGTGTTGAAAAACCACTTTTCGCACTTGTGTTGGTGCAGGAAACCACTTTTGCACTTGTATTAGTGTGGAAAAAACACTTTTCGCACTTGTGTTAGTGTTGAAAAACCACTTTTTGCACTTGTGTTAGTGTTGAAAAACCACTTTTCGCACTTGTGTTGGTGCAGGAAACCACTTTTGCACTTGTGTTAGTGTGGAAAAACCACTTTTCGCACTTGTGTTAGTGTTGAAAAACCACTTTTCGCACTTGTGTTAGTGTTGAAAAACCACTTTTCGCACTTGTGTTAGTGTTGAAAAACCACTTTTCGCACTTGTGTTGGTGCAGGAAACCACTTTTGCACTTGTATTAGTGTGGAAAAAACACTTTCCGCACTTGTGTTAGTGTTGAAAAACCACTTTTCGCACTTGTGTTAGTGTTGAAAAACCACTTTTCGCACTTGTGTTGGTGCAGGAAACCACTTTTGCACTTGTATTAGTGTGGAAAAAACACTTTTCGCACTTGTGTTAGTGTTGAAAAACCACTTTTCGCACTTGTGTTGGTGCAGGAAACCACTTTTGCACTTGTATTAGTGTGGAAAAAACACTTTTCGCACTTGTGTTAGTGTTGAAAAACCACTTTTCGCACTTGTGTTAGTGTTGAAAAACCACTTTTCGCACTTGTGTTGGTGCAGGAAACCACTTTTGCACTTGTATTAGTGTGGAAAAAACACTTTTCGCACTTGTGTTAGTGTTGAAAAACCACTTTTCGCAGTTGTGTTAGTGTTGAAAAACCACTTTTCGCACTTGTGTTGGTGCAGGAAACCACTTTTGCACTTGTGTTAGTGTGGAAAAACCACTTTTCGCACTTGTGTTAGTGTTGAAAAACCACTTTTCGCACTTGTGTTAGTGTTGAAAAACCACTTTTCGCACTTGTGTTAGTGTTGAAAAACCACTTTTTGCACGTGTGTTGGTGCAGGAAACCACTTTTGCACTTGTATTAGTGTGGAAAAAACACTTTTTGCACTTGTGTTAGTGTTGAAAAACCACTTTTCGCACTTGTGTTAGTGTTGAAAAACCACTTTTCGCACTTGTGTTGGTGCAGGAAATCACTTTTGCACTTGTATTAGTGTGGAAAAAACACTTTTTGCACTTGTGATCGTGTTGAAAAACCAATTTTCGCACTTGTGTTAGTGTTGAAAAACCACTTTTCGCACTTGTGTTGGTGCAGGAAACCACTTTTGCACTTGTCTTAGTGTGGAAAACCACTTTTCGCACTTGTGTTAGTGTCTAAAAACCACTTTTCGCACTTGTGTTAGTGTTGAAAAACCACTTTTCGCACTTGTGTTGGTGCAGGAAACCACTTTTGCACTTGTATTAGTGTGGAAAAACCACTTTTCGCACTTGTGTTAGTGTTGAAAAACCACTTTTCGCACTTGTGTTAGTGTTGAAAAACCACTTTTCGCACTTGTGTTAGTGTTGAAAAACCACTTTTGCACTTTAGTCTAGTAGGAAGACTAGGTCCCCCTGCACCCCCCGGAGATATACTTCTAATCAGTGTTTCTAGATTGGAAAAAATGTGTAGAAAATGACTAGCTATGGCCCCAAGCTGAAAAAATGTCCCACATACCATTTATATGCAAATTACTGCTGCCATTATCAAAAAAAACGATTTTTGACATATCTCAGCCAATATTGCAGATAATTGAAAAATGAAGGTGTCTAGACCCATGTTTTGAAGGGCATAGATCATGATAGAACTATTCATAACATGATTACATGTGTCTATGGTATACTAGTATGCATATTAATGCTGTAATTACAAAATAATCAGTTTTACAAATGATAAGGATACGTTAATACTGCAGATAACTTAACATGGTACATAAGGGGTCTAAACCCAGGTATTTTCAAGGTTAAATGTCAACAAGATGCTCCTGAGTCTTGCATAGGGGCGGGACATTGGCAGTAACATTGGTACCACTCAACTTTTCTTCCCACCATTGACTTTGTATTGCGAGAGATTTTCACTTGCTTATTTAAAGGTTTCTCACCCAGCCCACGTAAAATCTACCAACTCCTGCTGTTAACTCCCAAACATATTTTTTTATGTTATCCAATCACAGTGCAGAAATGACAGACTAGAGATCCAAATTAGTGCTGCTATAGCTGCCATTTTACATTTCCATCCATGTAACATGCGCGCTCGCGCGCTCGTATCAATTGGTAATGTCGCGCGCTCGTATCAATTGGTAACGTTGATGTTATTGAATACCTCAGTTGAAAGTTCAGTCTTCCATTCCATCTGTGTGTTGTTCTTGGTATTCATCCTCCAATCTAGCCAGGTAAGATGCTAACTATAATGTTACTCACACTCTTGACTTCAGTTTCTGCATGAAATCATAAACAGGCAGAATAACAGCTGAGCCAGCTAGCACCATGTTAGCTAACGTTAAAGCTAGCCTCATCTATGTACAGTATGTTCCTAATGTCGGTGTAACTTAAACTTTTGTTAATGCCAAACATGAGACATATCTGTTGACTTCTGTATATGAATTGAACCAGAAAGAGGCACGACAGCTGAGCTAGCTACAGTAACTTAGCACAATGTTTCATTGGCCTAGATAGCTAACGTTAGTGTGGAAGAATTTAGATGTTTTAGCTATTAGCACTTTTGATGCCACTAAACATGGTTTAGTCAGCTAAAAAGTACCCTAGTGTAGAACATGACTCAGAACCTCTGTTACCTCACTGAAAACTCAGAGCCTCCTTTCACAGGCACTTTTAACATCATTCGTGATTTCTTATTTGTCATTTAACAGTGATGGTAGACATCGACAGCAAGCATGCCCAAAAGAAAACGGAGTGTAGAACCTGCAGCCCAAAGCTCTCCTCCTACATGCATCCTTCATGTACCATCCATGTCTGATCATGGGGATTTCACGCCCCTCCGTAAAATTAAAGGATCTGCTTCAGAAAAACTGCAACTGCTTCAAAAGATCCGGGATAGACGTCTCAACCAACCGCATGACTCCCCATGTCGTATGCAATCAGTATGTGATCAGATCCCGGCAACTCTTCCTGATGACCTAGAAAGAGTAGGATATCACAGCAAGTGTTATAAGCACTTTGTCCGCCACTTTCATCGTCTGGGAGATGATACAGAACCAGGGCCATCAACCTCATCATGGCATCACTCTCCTCGTAAACCAGGAGGTTCTGCTGAACCCATCTTCCCGCCAGAGTGTATATTTTGTGAGAAAGTTGAGACCAAAGATGCTCATCGCAATACTGAGAGGCCTACAACCTTCCCATCCTTTAAAAACAAAGAAAATGCATGGGAGCAAATCGAAACACGGGCTGAGAAAATGGGTCTCTATCGACTCCATCGAAAGGTGAAAAACAAAGACCTCTTTGCATGTGAGGCCAAACACCATCCGTCATGTTTTAAAGCTTTCCGCACAGCATTCTACAACTATGAGCGTGCGATTCACAGAGCCGAAGCACCAAAGGAGCAGGCTTGCATGTCAGCCGCCCATGAAAAGGCATTCAACTCAGTACTGGAACACATTCAAACCCAGGTCATCCAGCAGAATAAAGTTCTACAGCTTTCTTCCTTGCGCTTGCTCTATGTCGAGGAACTGAAACTGAATGGATATGAGAACTCAAATTATCGGTCAGAGAAACTACTGAAACGCCTACAGAATGACCCAATCAAGGAGCATATCCACTTCACGAAGGTTGATCATGACAAATGTGATGTCATTTCTTTCTGGCTTGTGCACAGCTCAAACATAACAGTTTCCAATGCTCTCGCACGAGCATTCACACTCGGAAGCACAAACAAGAACCAAAATGTTGCCCTCCAACTTCGCCAGGGTATTCTACAGGCTTTCAGAGAGTGTAAAGACCAACCATGGCCACCAACAGCTGAAGACATGGAGCTCAATCCTGAAGACATCCTACCTCCAGACCTTGTCCGCTTTCTCAGCATGCTAATGACTGGCAAGGAGGGCATCGAGACAGAAAAGGTGAAGCGTCTGGTCTTCTCCATTGGACAAGATCTGTGCCGTGCAGTGTCAGATGGAAAATGGAAGTTACCAAAGCACATTCTCCTCTGTGTGACTGTAAGGCACCTGTTCCGAAGCAAACAGCTCACCACAATACTACACAGGCTTGGACACTCTGAGAGCTACGATTTCGCCTTGGAGTTGGAAACTGCTCTCGCCAAGGTCCTGGATGAAGTCTCAACTTATCGTACACCACAAATTGTGACAGGAGAGGGCAACCTTGTATTCCACTGTGAGTGGGACAACTTGAATAAAACCACTACCAGTGTGCACGGCAGCAACATTGTAAACAGTGCTGGAGGAATCATGGTGCAGGAGGTCAAGCCCGGGTTCGAGAGCAGCAAGGACCGAATGCTACCTACCATCAATAGGACTTCAAAATGTTCCTTGCAAATGACGACAACAAAAAGCAGATGTGCCAGCTTCTTCTGAAAGTGTGGAGTGGACAAGAGGCAGCTACCAGGCTGGAGAGAACAGAGATGGCTGTGCTGATCGTGGAGGGGAAGGCCCACCAACTTGCCTCAACGAATGGCAAGGTAAAATTGAAAGCCCTTCGTGAATGGCGATTCAATTTGTAATTTTTCCTGAAAAAAAGGTGATTACCTGTGATGTTTGTCTAGATCTGAAACTGGCAGTGACTGGTGATTGAAATGCGGTGCCTTTTTGTGTTTCAGGTCGAGGTACGTGAACTCCCCACGATCTACAGCAACCAGGAAGAGACTGATACCAGGGTGGTTCTGTACCTCCATCATGCTGCTACCATCGGATACAAGAACGCTGTAGTCAGAACACCGGACACAGACATCCTCCTGATCCTGCTCCACCATGCCCACAACATCAAGCTGACGGTGTACCTGGATACAGGGTCAGGGAAGCATCGCCAACTTGTCAACGTCTCTGAGCTGGCAGAATCCCTGGGAGAGGACTACTGTGCCACTCTCCTGGGGTACTATGTGTTCAGCGGAGAAGACTGCACCAGTGCCTTCAAAGGGAAGGGAAAAGTCGGGCCCTTGAAAAAGCTGGAGAAGAATCCCAGGTTTCACAGGGCATTCGGTGAACTGGGTGACAACTGGGATGCCAACCCTGAGGTGGAGAGGCAGTTAGAAAAATTCACCTGTGTGATGTACGGCCAGAGTCGCGAGTCATCAGTGGACATTGTCCGTGCCAAGCTGCTACGAAAAATGGTGGGAGAGGACAAGACCCTCACATCCAAGTCCAAGGTTGATCTGGCTCGCCTTCCTCCATGTCAGTCTGCCCTGAAGCCGCACATCCAGCGTGTGAACCACCGCGTAGCATTGTACAAAAGAGCCGATCAACCTATCATCGAAAAGCCAAAACCTTATGAGGAGCAAGGATGGATAAGGACTGATGAAGGACTGTTGAAACCAATGTGGTCCAGTGGTCCCATCCTACCAACCTCACTGGTGGATCTTCTGAACACAGGAGAGCACGAAGAGGAGGAGGAAGAGGAAGGAGAAGAAGAGTTTGACTCTGACGATTTCGATGAAAATGATGATGACTGACTCAGTGTAGAATCACTAATGCTAATGATGTTTATCTAAAACAAGCAAGAGAAGAGTGGTCACATTGAGTGCTAGGACTATTTTGACAGTTGTAATATTTAGAAAAATAAAACTTTGTGTTAACGTCTGTGTAGACGGACCTTAATATGAGTCTATTATTTCGTAAAACTGTGATTATTTTGTAAATAAAGCACTAATTAGCATACTAGTATACCATAGACACATGTAATCATGTTATGAATAGTTCTATCATGATCTATGCCCTTCAAAACATGGGTCTAGACACCTTCATTTTTCAATTATCTGCAATATTGGCTGAGATATGTCAAAAATCGTTTTTTTGATAATGGCAGCAGTAATTTGCATAAAAATGGTATGTGGGACATTTTTTCAGCTTGGGGCCATAGCTAGTCATTTTCTACACATTTCTTCCAATCTAGAAACACTGATTAGAAGTAAAACACTTTTTGCACTTGTGATAGTGTTGAAAAACCACTTTTCGCACTTGTATTAGTGTAGAAAAACCTCTTTTCGCACTTGTGTTGGTGCAGGAAACCACTTTTGCACTTGTATTAGTGTGGAAGAACCACTTTTCGCACTTGTGTTAGTGTTGAAAAACCACTTTTCGCACTTGTGTTGGTGCAGGAAACCACTTTTGCACTTGTATTAGTGTGGAAAAAACACTTTTTGCACTTGTGATAGTGTTGAAAAACCACTTTTCCCACTTGTGTTAGTGTTGAAAAACCACTTTTCGCACTTGTGTTGGTGCAGGAAACCACTTTTGCACTTGTATTGGTGTGGAAAAACCACTTTTCGCACTTGTGTTAGTGTTGAAAAACCACTTTTCGCACTTGTGTTAGTGTTGAAAACCACTTTTCGCAGTTGTGTTGGTGCAGGAAACCACTTTTGCACTTGTATTAGTGTGGAAAAAACACTTTTTGCACTTGTGATAGTGTTGAAAAACCACTTTTCGCACTTGTGTTAGTGTTGAAAAACCACTATTCGCACATGTGTTGGTGCAGGAAACCACTTTTGCACTTGTATTAGTGTTGAAAAACCACTTTTCGCACTTGTGTTAGTGTTGAAAAACCACTTTTCGCACTTGTGTTAGTGTTGAAAAACCACTTTTCGCACTTGTGTTGGTGCAGGAAACCACTTTTGCACTTGTATTATTGTGGAAAAAACACTTTTTGCACTTGTGATAGTGTTGAAAAACCACTTTTCGCACTTGTGTTAGTGTTGAAAAACCACTTTTCGCACTTGTGTTGGTGCAGGAAACAACTTTTGCACTTGTATTAATGTTGAAAAACCACTTTTCGCACTTGTGTTATTGTTGAAAAACCACTTTTCGCACTTGTGTTAGTGTTGAAAAACCACTTTTCGCACTTGTGTTGGTGCAGGAAACCACTTTTCGCACTTGTGTTAGTGTTGAAAAACCACTTTTCGCAATTGTGTTAGTGTTGAAAAACCACTTTTCGCACTTGTGTTAGTGTTGAAAAACAACTTTTCGTACTTGTGTTAGTGTTGAAAAACCACCTTTCACACTTGTGTTGGTGCAGGAAACCACTTTTGCACTTGTATTAGTGTGGAAAAAACACTTTTTGCACTTGTGATAGTGTTGAAAAACCACTTTTTGCACTTGTGTTAGTGTTGAAAAACCACTTTTCACAATTGTGTTGGTGCAGGAAACCACTTTTGCACTTGTATTAGTGTGGAAAAAACACTTTTTGCACTTGTGATAGTGTTGAAAAACCACTTTTCGCACTTGTGTTAGTGTTGAAAAACCACCTTTCGCACTGTGTTGGTGCAGGAAACCACTTTTGCACTTGTATTAGTGTGGAAAAAACACTTTTCACACTTCTGTTAGTGTTGAAAAACCACTTTTCGCACTTGTGTTAGTGTTGAAAAACCACTTTTCGCACTTGTGTTAGTGTTGAAAAACCACTTTTCGCACTTGTGTTGGTGCAGGAAACCACTTTTGCACTTGTATTAGTGTGGAAAAAACACTTTTCGCACTTGTGTTAGTGTTGAAAAACCACTTTTCGCACTTGTGTTAGTGTTGAAAGACCACTTTTCGCACTTGTGTTGGTGCAGGAAACCGCTTTTGCACTTGCATTAGTGTGGAAAAAACACTTTTTGCACTTGTGATAGTGTTGAAAAACCACTTTTCGCACTTGTGTTAGTGTTGAAAAACCACTTTTCGCACTTGTGTTGGTGCAGGAAACCACTTTTGCACTTGTATTAGTGTGGAAAAAACCACTTTTCGCACTTGTGTTAGTGTTGAAAAACCACTTTTCGCACTTGTGTTAGTGTTGAAAAACCACTTTTCGCACTTGTGTTGGTGCAGGAAACCACTTTTGCACTTGTATTAATGTTGAAAACCCACTTTTCGCACTTGTGTTAGTGTTGAAAAACCACTTTTCGCACTTGTGTTAGTGTTGAAAAACCACTTTTCGCACTTGTGTTGGTGCAGGAAACCACTTTTGCACTTGTATTAGTGTGGAAAAAACACTTTTTGCACTTGTGATAGTGTTGAAAAACCACTTTTCGCACTTGTGTTAGTGTTGAAAAACCACTTTTCGCACTTGTGTTGGTGCAGGAAACCACTTTTGCACTTGTATTAGTGTGGAAAAACCACTTTTCGCACTTGTGTTAGTGTTGAAAAACCACTTTTCGCACTTGTGTTGGTGCAGGAAACCACTTTTGCACTTGTATTAGTGTGGAAAAAACACTTTTTGCACTTGTGATAGTGTTGAAAAACCACTTTTCGCACTTGTGTTAGTGTAGAAAAACCTCTTTTCGCACTTGTGTTGGTGCAGGAAACCACTTTTGCACTTGTATTTGTGTGGAAGAACCACTTTTCGCACTTGTGTTAGTGTTGAAAAACCACTTTTTGCACTTGTGTTAGTGTTGAAAAACCACTTTTCGCACTTGTGTTGGTGCAGGAAACCACATTTGCACTTGAATTAGTGTGGAAAAACCACTTTTCGCACTTGTGTTGGTGCAGGAAGCCACTTTTTGCACTTGTGTTCGTGTTGAAAAACCACTTTTCGCAATTGTGTTAGTGTTGAAAAACCACTTTTCGCACTTGTATTAGTGTGGAAAAACCACTTTTTGTACTTGTGTTAGTGTTGAAAAACCACTTTTCGCACTTGTGTTGGTGCAGGAAACCACTTTTGCACTTGTATTAGTGTGGAAAAAACACTTTTTGCACTTGTGATAGTGTTGAAAAACCACTTTTTGCACTTGTGTTGGTGTTGAAAAACCACTTTTCACAATTGTGTTGGTGCAGGAAACCACTTTTGCACTTGTATTAGTGTGGAAAAAACACTTTTTGCACTTGAGATAGTGTTGAAAAACCACTTTTCGCACTTGTGTTAGTGTTGAAAAACCACCTTTCGCACTTGTGTTGGTGCAGGAAACCACTTTTGCACTTGTATTAGTGTGGAAAAACCACTTTTCGCACTTGTGTTAGTGTTGAAAAACCACTTTTCGCACTTGTGTTGGTGCAGGAAACCACTTTTGCACTTGTATTAGTGTGGAAAAAACACTTTTTGCACTTGTGATAGTGTTGAAAAACCACTTTTCGCACTTGTGTTAGTGTACAAAAACCTCTTTTCGCAATTGTGTTGGTGCAGGAAACCACTTTTGCACTTGTATTAGTGTGGAAGAGCCACTTTTCGCACTTGTGTTAGTGTTGAAAAACCACTTTTCGCACTTGTGTTAGTGTAGAAAAACCACTTTTCGCACTTGTGTTGGTGCAGGAAACCACTTTTGCACTTGTATTAGTGTGGAAAAAACACTTTTTGCACTTGTGATAGTGTTGAAAAACCACTTTTCGCACTTGTATTAGTGTAGAAAAACCTCTTTTCGCACTTGTGTTGGTGCAGGAAACCACTTTTGCACTTGTATTAGTGTGGAAGAACCACTTTTCGCACTTGTGTTAGTGTTGAAAAACCACTTTTCGCACTTGTGTTGGTGCAGGAAACCACTTTTGCACTTGTATTAGTGTGGAAAAAACACTTTTTGCACTTGTGATAGTGTTGAAAAACCACTTTTCCCACTTGTGTTAGTGTTGAAAAACCACTTTTCGCACTTGTGTTGGTGCAGGAAACCACTTTTGCACTTGTATTAGTGTGGAAAAACCACTTTTCGCACTTGTGTTAGTGTTGAAAAACCACTTTTCGCACTTGTGTTAGTGTTGAAAACCACTTTTCGCAGTTGTGTTGGTGCAGGAAACCACTTTTGCACTTGTATTAGTGTGGAAAAAACACTTTTTGCACTTGTGATAGTGTTGAAAAAGCACTTTTCGCACTTGTGTTAGTGTTGAAAAACCACTATTCGCACATGTGTTGGTGCAGGAAACCACTTTTGCACTTGTATTAGTGTTGAAAAACCACTTTTCGCACTTGTGTTAGTGTTGAAAAACCACTTTTTGCACTTGTGTTAGTGTTGAAAAACCACTTTTCGCACTTGTGTTGGTGCAGGAAACCACTTTTGCACTTGTATTAGTGTGGAAAAAACACTTTTTGCACTTGTGATAGTGTTGAACAACCACTTTTCGCACTTGTGTTAGTGTTGAATAACCACTTTTCGCACTTGTGTTGGTGCAGGAAACCACTTTTGCACTTGTATTAGTGTGGAAAAAACACTTTTTGCACTTGTGATAGTGTTGAAAAACCACTTTTCGCACTTGTGTTAGTGTTGAAAAACCACCTTTCGCACTTGTGTTGGTGCAGGAAACCACTTTTGCACTTGTATTAGTGTGGAAAAAACACTTTTCACACTTGTGTTAGTGTTGAAAAACCACTTTTCGCACTTGTGTTAGTGTTGAAAAACCACTTTTCGAACTTGTGTTAGTGTTGAAAAACCACTTTTCGCACTTGTGTTGGTGCAGGAAACCACTTTTGCACTTGTATTAGTGTGGAAAAAACACTTTTCGCACTTGTGTTAGTGTTGAAAAACCACTTTTCGCACTTGTGTTAGTGTTGAAAAACCACTTTTCGCACTTGTGTTGGTGCAGGAAACCGCTTTTGCACCTGCATTGGTGTGGAAAAAATACTTTTTGCACTTGTGATAGTGTTGAAAAACCACTTTTCGCACTTGTGTTAGTGTTGAAAAACCACTTTTCGCACTTGTGTTGGTGCAGGAAACCACTTTTGCACTTGTATTAGTGTGGAAAAAACCACTTTTCGCACTTGTGTTAGTGTTGAAAAACCACTTTTCGCACTTGTGTTAGTGTTGAAAAACCACTTTTCGCACTTGTGTTGGTGCAGGAAACCACTTTTGCACTTGTATTATTGTGGAAAAAACACTTTTTGCACTTGTGATAGTGTTGAAAAACCACTTTTCGCACTTGTGTTAGTGTTGAAAAACCACTTTTCGCACTTGTGTTGGTGCAGGAAACCACTTTTGCACTTGTATTAATGTTGAAAAACCACTTTTCGCACTTGTGTTATTGTTGAAAAACCACTTTTTGCACTTGTGTTAGTGTTGAAAAACCACTTTTCGCACTTGTGTTGGTGCAGGAAACCACTTTTCGCACTTGTGTTAGTGTTGAAAAACCACTTTTCGCAATTGTGTTAGTGTTGAAAAACCACTTTTCGCACTTGTGTTAGTGTTGAAAAACCACTTTTCGTACTTGTGTTAGTGTTGAAAAACCACCTTTCACACTTGTGTTGGTGCAGGAAACCACTTTTGCACTTGTATTAGTGTGGAAAAAACACTTTTTGCACTTGTGATAGTGTTGAAAAACCACTTTTTGCACTTGTGATAGTGTTGAAAAACCACTTTTCGCACTTGTGTTAGTGTTGAAAAACCACCTTTCGCACTTGTGTTGGTGCAGGAAACCACTTTTGCACTTGTATTAGTGTGGAAAAAACACTTTTCACACTTGTGTTAGTGTTGAAAAACCACTTTTCGCACTTGTGTTAGTGTTGAAAAACCACTTTTCGCACTTGTGTTAGTGTTGAAAAACCACTTTTCGCACTTGTGTTGGTGCAGGAAACCACTTTTGCACTTGTATTAGTGTGGAAAAAACACTTTTCGCACTTGTGTTAGTGTTGAAAAACCACTTTTCGCACTTGTGTTAGTGTTGAAAGACCACTTTTCGCACTAGTGTTGGTGCAGGAAACCGCTTTTGCACTTGCATTAGTGTGGAAAAAACACTTTTTGCACTTGTGATAGTGTTGAAAAACCACTTTTCGCAATTGTGTTAGTGTTGAAAAACCACTTTTCGCACTTGTGTTGGTGCAGGAAACCACTTTTGCACTTGTATTAGTGTGGAAAAAACCACTTTTCGCACTTGTGTTAGTGTTGAAAAACCACTTTTCGCACTTGTGTTAGTGTTGAAAAACCACTTTTCGCACTTGTGTTGGTGCAGGAAACCACTTTTTGCACTTGTGTTAGTGTTGAAAAACCACTTTTCGCACTTGTGTTGGTGCAGGAAACCACTTTTCGCACTTGTGTTAGTGTTGAAAAACCACTTTTCGCAATTGTGTTAGTGTTGAAAAACCACTTTTCGCACTTGTGTTAGTGTTGAAAAACCACTTTTCGCACTTGTGTTGGTGCAGGAAACCACTTTTACACTTGCATTAGTGTTGAAAAACCACTTTTCGCACTTGTGTTAGTGTTGAAAAACCACTTTTCGCACTTGTGTTAGTGTTGAAAAACCACTTTTCGCACTTGTGTTAGTGTTGAAAGACCACTTTTCGCACTTGTGTTGGTGCAGGAAACCGCTTTTGCACTTGCATTAGTGTGGAAAAAACACTTTTCGCACTTGTGTTGGTGCAGGAAACCACTTTTGCACTTGCATTAGTGTTGAAAAACCACTTTTCGCACTTGTGTTGGTGCAGGAAACCACTTTTGCACTTGTATCAGTGTGGAAAAAACACTTTTCGCACTTGTGTTAGTGTTGAAAAACCACTTTTCGCACTTGTGTTAGTGTTGAAAGACCACTTTTCGCACTTGTGTTAGTGTTGAAAAACCACTTTTCGCACTTGTGTTAGTGTTGAAAAACCACTTTTCGCACTTGTGTTGGTGCAGGAAACCGCTTTTGCACTTGCATTGGTGTGGAAAAAACACTTTTTGCACTTGTGATAGTGTTGAAAAACCACTTTTCGCACTTGTGTTGGTGCAGGAAATCACTTTTGCACTTGTATTAGTGTGGAAAAAACACTTTTCACACTTGTGTTAGTGTTGAAAAACCACTTTTCGCACTTGTGTTAGTGTTGAAAAACCACTTTTCGCACTTGTGTTAGTGTTGAAAAACCACATTTCGCACTTGTGTTGGTGCAGGAAACCACTTTTGCACCTGTATTAGTGTGGAAAAAACACTTTTCGCACTTGTGTTAGTGTTGAAAAACCACTTTTCGCACTTGTGTTAGTGTTGAAAAACCACTTTTCGCACTTGTGTTGGTGCAGGAAACCGCTTTTGCACTTGCATTGGTGTGGAAAAAACACTTTTTGCACTTGTGATAGTGTTGAAAAACCACTTTTCGCACTTGTGTTGGTGCAGGAAACCACTTTTGCACTTGTATTAGTGTGGAAAAAACACTTTTCACACTTGTGTTAGTGTTGAAAAACCACTTTTTGCACTTGTGATAGTGTTGAAAAACCACTTTTCGCACTTGTGTTGGTGCAGGAAAACCACTTTTCGCACTTGTGTTAGTGTTGAAAAACCACTTTTCGCAATTGTGTTAGTGTTGAAAAACCACTTTTCGCACTTGTGTTGGTGCAGGAAACCACTTTTGCACTTGTATTAGTGTGGAAAAACCACTTTTTGCACTTGTGTTAGTGTTGAAAAACCACTTTTCGCACTTGTGTTAGTGTTGAAAAACCACTTTTCGCACTTGTGTTAGTGTTGAAAGACCACTTTTCGCACTTGTGTTGGTGCAGGAAACCGCTTTTGCACTTGCATTAGTGTGGAAAAAACACTTTTCGCACTTGTGTTGGTGCAGGAACCACTTTTGCACTTGCATTAGTGTTGAAAAACCACTTTTCGCACTTGTGTTGGTGCAGGAAACCACTTTTGCACTTGTATTAGTGTGGAAAAAACACTTTTCGCACTTGTGTTAGTGTTGAAAAACCACTTTTCGCACTTGTGTTAGTGTTGAAAGACCACTTTTCGCACTTGTGTTCGTGTTGAAAAACCACTTTTCGCACTTGTGTTAGTGTTGAAAAACCACTTTTCGCACTTGTGTTGGTGCAGGAAACCGCTTTTGCACTTGCACTGGTGTGGAAATAACACTTTTTGCACTTGTGATAGTGTTGAAAAAACACTTTTCGCACTTGTGTTGGTGCAGGAAATCACTTTTGCACTTGTATTAGTGTGGAAAAAACACTTTTCACACTTGTGTTAGTGTTGAAAGACCACTTTTCGCACTTGTGTTAGTGTAGAAAAACCACTTTTTGCACTTGTGTTGGTGCAGGAAACCACTTTTGCACTTGTATTAGTGTGGAAAAACCACTTTTTGCACTTGTGTTAGTGTTGAAAAACCACTTTTCGCACTTGTGTTAGTGTTGAAAAACCACTTTTCGCACTTGTGTTAGTGTTGAAAGACCACTTTTCGCACTTGTGTTGGTGCAGGAAACCGCTTTTGCACTTGCATTAGTGTGGAAAAAACACTTTTCGCACTTGTGTTGGTGCAGGAAACCACTTTTGCACTTGCATTAGTGTTGAAAACCACTTTTCGCACTTGTGTTGGTGCAGGAAACCACTTTTGCACTTGTATTAGTGTGGAAAAAACACTTTTCGCACTTGTGTTAGTGTTGAAAAACCACTTTTCGCACTTGTGTTAGTGTTGAAAGACCACTTTTCGCACTTGTGTTAGTGTTGAAAAACCACTTTTCGCACTTGTGTTAGTGTTGAAAAACCACTTTTCGCACTTGTGTTGGTGCAGGAAACCGCTTTTGCACTTGCATTGGTGTGGAAAAAACACTTTTTGCACTTGTGATAGTGTTGAAAAACCACTTTTCGCACTTGTGTTGGTGCAGGAAAACCACTTTTCGCACTTGTGTTAGTGTTGAAAAACCACTTTTCGCAATTGTGTTAGTGTTGAAAAACCACTTTTCGCACTTGTGTTGGTGCAGGAAACCACTTTTCGTACTTGTGTTAGTGTTGAAAAACCACTTTTCGCACTTGTGTTAGTGTTGAAAAACCACTTTTCGCACTTGTGTTAGTGTTGAAAAACCACTTTTCGCACTTGTGTTGGTGCAGGAAACCACTTTTGCACTTGTATTAGTGTGGAAAAAACACTTTTTGCACTTGTGTTAGTGTTGAAAAACCACTTTTCGCACTTGTGTTAGTGTTGAAAAACCACTTTCGCACTTGTGTTGGTGCAGGAAACCACTTTTGCACTTGTATTAGTGTGGAAAAAACACTTTTTGCCCTTGTGATAGTGTTGAAAAACCACTTTTCGCACTTGTGTTAGTGTTGAAAAACCACTTTTCGCACTTGTGTTGGTGCAGGAAACCACTTTTGCACTTGTATTAGTGTGGAAAAAACACTTTTTGCACTTGTGTTAGTGTTGAAAAACCACTTTTCGCACTTGTGTTAGTGTTGAAAAACCACTTTCGCACTTGTGTTGGTGCAGGAAACCACTTTTGCACTTGTATTAGTGTGGAAAAAACACTTTTTGCCCTTGTGATAGTGTTGAAAAACCACTTTTCGCACTTGTGTTAGTGTTGAAAAACCACTTTTCGCACTTGTGTTGGTGCAGGAAACCACTTTTGCACTTGTATTAGTGTGGAAAAAACCACTTTTCGCACTTGTGTTAGTGTTGAAAAACCACTTTCGCACTTGTGTTGGTGCAGGAAACCACTTTTGCACTTGTATTAGTGTGGAAAAAACACTTTTTGCCCTTGTGATAGTGTTGAAAAACCACTTTTCGCACTTGTGTTAGTGTTGAAAAACCACTTTTCGCACTTGTGTTGGTGCAGGAAACCACTTTTGCACTTGTATTAGTGTGGAAAAAACCACTTTTCGCACTTGTGTTAGTGTTGAAAAACCACTTTCGCACTTGTGTTGGTGCAGGAAACCACTTTTGCACTTGTATTAGTGTGGAAAAAACACTTTTTGCACTTGTGATAGTGTTGAAAAACCACTTTTCGCACTTGTGTTAGTGTAGAAAAACCACTTTTCGCACTTGTGTTGGTGCAGGAAACCACTTTTGCACTTGTATTAGTGTGGAAAAACCACTTTTTGCACTTGTGTTAGTGTTGAAAAACCACTTTTCGCACTTGTGTTAGTGTTGAAAAACCACTTTTCGCACTTGTGTTAGTGTTGAAAGACCACTTTTCGCACTTGTGTTGGTGCAGGAAACCGCTTTTGCACTTGCATTAGTGTGGAAAAAACACTTTTCGCACTTGTGTTGGTGCAGGAACCACTTTTGCACTTGCATTAGTGTTGAAAAACCACTTTTCGCACTTGTGTTGGTGCAGGAAACCACTTTTGCACTTGTATTAGTGTGGAAAAAACACTTTTCGCACTTGTGTTAGTGTTGAAAAACCACTTTTCGCACTTGTGTTAGTGTTGAAAGACCACTTTTCGCACTTGTGTTCGTGTTGAAAAACCACTTTTCGCACTTGTGTTAGTGTTGAAAAACCACTTTTCGCACTTGTGTTGGTGCAGGAAACCGCTTTTGCACTTGCACTGGTGTGGAAATAACACATTTTGCACTTGTGATAGTGTTGAAAAACCACTTTTCGCACTTGTGTTGGTGCAGGAAATCACTTTTGCACTTGTATTAGTGTGGAAAAAACACTTTTCACACTTGTGTTAGTGTTGAAAAACCACTTTTCGCACTTGTGTTAGTGTTGAAAAACCACTTTTCGCACTTGTGTTAGTGTTGAAAAACCACTTTTCGCACTTGTGTTGGTGCAGGAAACCACTTTTGCACTTGTATTAGTGTGGATAAAACACTTTTCGCACTTGTGTTAGTGTTGAAAAACCACTTTTCGCACTTGTGTTAGTGTTGAAAAACCACTTTTCGCACTTGTGTTGGTGCAGGAAACCACTTTTGCACTTGTATTAGTGTGGAAAAAACCACTTTTCGCACTTGTGTTAGTGTTGAAAAACCACTTTTCGCACTTGTGTTAGTGTTGAAAAACCACTTTTCGCACTTGTGTTGGTGCAGGAAACCACTTTTGCACTTGTATTAGTGTGGAAAAAACACTTTTTGCACTTGTGATAGTGTTGAAAAACCACTTTTCGCACTTGTGTTAGTGTTGAAAAACCACTTTTCGCACTTGTGTTGGTGCAGGAAACCACTTTTGCACTTGTATTAATGTTGAAAAACCACTTTTCGCACTTGTGTTATTGTTGAAAAACCACTTTTCGCACTTGTGTTAGTGTTGAAAAACCACTTTTCGCACTTGTGTTGGTGCAGGAAAACCACTTTTCGCACTTGTGTTAGTGTTGAAAAACCACTTTTCGCAATTGTGTTAGTGTTGAAAAACCACTTTTCGCACTTGTGTTGGTGCAGGAAACCACTTTTCGTACTTGTGTTAGTGTTGAAAAACCACTTTTCGCACTTGTGTTAGTGTTGAAAAACCACTTTTCGCACTTGTGTTAGTGTTGAAAATCCACTTTTCGCACTTGTGTTGGTGCAGGAAACCACATTTGCACTTGTATTAGTGTGGAAAAAACACTTTTTGCACTTGTGTTAGTGTTGAAAAACCACTTTTCGCACTTGTGTTAGTGTTGAAAAACCACTTTCGCACTTGTGTTGGTGCAGGAAACCACTTTTGCACTTGTATTAGTGTGGAAAAAACACTTTTTGCCCTTGTGATAGTGTTGAAAAACCACTTTTCGCACTTGTGTTAGTGTTGAAAAACCACTTTTCGCACTTGTGTTGGTGCAGGAAACCGCTTTTGCACCTGCATTGGTGTGGAAAAAATACTTTTTGCACTTGTGATAGTGTTGAAAAACCACTTTTCGCACTTGTGTTAGTGTTGAAAAACCACTTTTCGCACTTGTGTTGGTGCAGGAAACCACTTTTGCACTTGTATTAGTGTGGAAAAAACCACTTTTCGCACTTGTGTTAGTGTTGAAAAACCACTTTTCGCACTTGTGTTAGTGTTGAAAAACCACTTTTCGCACTTGTGTTGGTGCAGGAAACCACTTTTGCACTTGTATTATTGTGGAAAAAACACTTTTTGCACTTGTGATAGTGTTGAAAAACCACTTTTCGCACTTGTGTTAGTGTTGAAAAACCACTTTTCGCACTTGTGTTGGTGCAGGAAACCACTTTTGCACTTGTATTAATGTTGAAAAACCACTTTTCGCACTTGTGTTATTGTTGAAAAACCACTTTTTGCACTTGTGTTAGTGTTGAAAAACCACTTTTCGCACTTGTGTTGGTGCAGGAAACCACTTTTCGCACTTGTGTTAGTGTTGAAAAACCACTTTTCGCAATTGTGTTAGTGTTGAAAAACCACTTTTCGCACTTGTGTTAGTGTTGAAAAACCACTTTTCGTACTTGTGTTAGTGTTGAAAAACCACCTTTCACACTTGTGTTGGTGCAGGAAACCACTTTTGCACTTGTATTAGTGTGGAAAAAACACTTTTTGCACTTGTGATAGTGTTGAAAAACCACTTTTTGCACTTGTGATAGTGTTGAAAAACCACTTTTCGCACTTGTGTTAGTGTTGAAAAACCACCTTTCGCACTTGTGTTGGTGCAGGAAACCACTTTTGCACTTGTATTAGTGTGGAAAAAACACTTTTCACACTTGTGTTAGTGTTGAAAAACCACTTTTCGCACTTGTGTTAGTGTTGAAAAACCACTTTTCGCACTTGTGTTAGTGTTGAAAAACCACTTTTCGCACTTGTGTTGGTGCAGGAAACCACTTTTGCACTTGTATTAGTGTGGAAAAAACACTTTTCGCACTTGTGTTAGTGTTGAAAAACCACTTTTCGCACTTGTGTTAGTGTTGAAAGACCACTTTTCGCACTAGTGTTGGTGCAGGAAACCGCTTTTGCACTTGCATTAGTGTGGAAAAAACACTTTTTGCACTTGTGATAGTGTTGAAAAACCACTTTTCGCAATTGTGTTAGTGTTGAAAAACCACTTTTCGCACTTGTGTTGGTGCAGGAAACCACTTTTGCACTTGTATTAGTGTGGAAAAAACCACTTTTCGCACTTGTGTTAGTGTTGAAAAACCACTTTTCGCACTTGTGTTAGTGTTGAAAAACCACTTTTCGCACTTGTGTTGGTGCAGGAAACCACTTTTTGCACTTGTGTTAGTGTTGAAAAACCACTTTTCGCACTTGTGTTGGTGCAGGAAACCACTTTTCGCACTTGTGTTAGTGTTGAAAAACCACTTTTCGCAATTGTGTTAGTGTTGAAAAACCACTTTTCGCACTTGTGTTAGTGTTGAAAAACCACTTTTCGCACTTGTGTTGGTGCAGGAAACCACTTTTACACTTGCATTAGTGTTGAAAAACCACTTTTCGCACTTGTGTTAGTGTTGAAAAACCACTTTTCGCACTTGTGTTAGTGTTGAAAAACCACTTTTCGCACTTGTGTTAGTGTTGAAAGACCACTTTTCGCACTTGTGTTGGTGCAGGAAACCGCTTTTGCACTTGCATTAGTGTGGAAAAAACACTTTTCGCACTTGTGTTGGTGCAGGAAACCACTTTTGCACTTGCATTAGTGTTGAAAAACCACTTTTCGCACTTGTGTTGGTGCAGGAAACCACTTTTGCACTTGTATCAGTGTGGAAAAAACACTTTTCGCACTTGTGTTAGTGTTGAAAAACCACTTTTCGCACTTGTGTTAGTGTTGAAAGACCACTTTTCGCACTTGTGTTAGTGTTGAAAAACCACTTTTCGCACTTGTGTTAGTGTTGAAAAACCACTTTTCGCACTTGTGTTGGTGCAGGAAACCGCTTTTGCACTTGCATTGGTGTGGAAAAAACACTTTTTGCACTTGTGATAGTGTTGAAAAACCACTTTTCGCACTTGTGTTGGTGCAGGAAATCACTTTTGCACTTGTATTAGTGTGGAAAAAACACTTTTCACACTTGTGTTAGTGTTGAAAAACCACTTTTCGCACTTGTGTTAGTGTTGAAAAACCACTTTTCGCACTTGTGTTAGTGTTGAAAAACCACATTTCGCACTTGTGTTGGTGCAGGAAACCACTTTTGCACCTGTATTAGTGTGGAAAAAACACTTTTCGCACTTGTGTTAGTGTTGAAAAACCACTTTTCGCACTTGTGTTAGTGTTGAAAAACCACTTTTCGCACTTGTGTTGGTGCAGGAAACCGCTTTTGCACTTGCATTGGTGTGGAAAAAACACTTTTTGCACTTGTGATAGTGTTGAAAAACCACTTTTCGCACTTGTGTTGGTGCAGGAAACCACTTTTGCACTTGTATTAGTGTGGAAAAAACACTTTTCACACTTGTGTTAGTGTTGAAAAACCACTTTTTGCACTTGTGATAGTGTTGAAAAACCACTTTTCGCACTTGTGTTGGTGCAGGAAAACCACTTTTCGCACTTGTGTTAGTGTTGAAAAACCACTTTTCGCAATTGTGTTAGTGTTGAAAAACCACTTTTCGCACTTGTGTTGGTGCAGGAAACCACTTTTGCACTTGTATTAGTGTGGAAAAACCACTTTTTGCACTTGTGTTAGTGTTGAAAAACCACTTTTCGCACTTGTGTTAGTGTTGAAAAACCACTTTTCGCACTTGTGTTAGTGTTGAAAGACCACTTTTCGCACTTGTGTTGGTGCAGGAAACCGCTTTTGCACTTGCATTAGTGTGGAAAAAACACTTTTCGCACTTGTGTTGGTGCAGGAACCACTTTTGCACTTGCATTAGTGTTGAAAAACCACTTTTCGCACTTGTGTTGGTGCAGGAAACCACTTTTGCACTTGTATTAGTGTGGAAAAAACACTTTTCGCACTTGTGTTAGTGTTGAAAAACCACTTTTCGCACTTGTGTTAGTGTTGAAAGACCACTTTTCGCACTTGTGTTCGTGTTGAAAAACCACTTTTCGCACTTGTGTTAGTGTTGAAAAACCACTTTTCGCACTTGTGTTGGTGCAGGAAACCGCTTTTGCACTTGCACTGGTGTGGAAATAACACTTTTTGCACTTGTGATAGTGTTGAAAAAACACTTTTCGCACTTGTGTTGGTGCAGGAAATCACTTTTGCACTTGTATTAGTGTGGAAAAAACACTTTTCACACTTGTGTTAGTGTTGAAAGACCACTTTTCGCACTTGTGTTAGTGTAGAAAAACCACTTTTTGCACTTGTGTTGGTGCAGGAAACCACTTTTGCACTTGTATTAGTGTGGAAAAACCACTTTTTGCACTTGTGTTAGTGTTGAAAAACCACTTTTCGCACTTGTGTTAGTGTTGAAAAACCACTTTTCGCACTTGTGTTAGTGTTGAAAGACCACTTTTCGCACTTGTGTTGGTGCAGGAAACCGCTTTTGCACTTGCATTAGTGTGGAAAAAACACTTTTCGCACTTGTGTTGGTGCAGGAAACCACTTTTGCACTTGCATTAGTGTTGAAAACCACTTTTCGCACTTGTGTTGGTGCAGGAAACCACTTTTGCACTTGTATTAGTGTGGAAAAAACACTTTTCGCACTTGTGTTAGTGTTGAAAAACCACTTTTCGCACTTGTGTTAGTGTTGAAAGACCACTTTTCGCACTTGTGTTAGTGTTGAAAAACCACTTTTCGCACTTGTGTTAGTGTTGAAAAACCACTTTTCGCACTTGTGTTGGTGCAGGAAACCGCTTTTGCACTTGCATTGGTGTGGAAAAAACACTTTTTGCACTTGTGATAGTGTTGAAAAACCACTTTTCGCACTTGTGTTGGTGCAGGAAAACCACTTTTCGCACTTGTGTTAGTGTTGAAAAACCACTTTTCGCAATTGTGTTAGTGTTGAAAAACCACTTTTCGCACTTGTGTTGGTGCAGGAAACCACTTTTCGTACTTGTGTTAGTGTTGAAAAACCACTTTTCGCACTTGTGTTAGTGTTGAAAAACCACTTTTCGCACTTGTGTTAGTGTTGAAAAACCACTTTTCGCACTTGTGTTGGTGCAGGAAACCACTTTTGCACTTGTATTAGTGTGGAAAAAACACTTTTTGCACTTGTGTTAGTGTTGAAAAACCACTTTTCGCACTTGTGTTAGTGTTGAAAAACCACTTTCGCACTTGTGTTGGTGCAGGAAACCACTTTTGCACTTGTATTAGTGTGGAAAAAACACTTTTTGCCCTTGTGATAGTGTTGAAAAACCACTTTTCGCACTTGTGTTAGTGTTGAAAAACCACTTTTCGCACTTGTGTTGGTGCAGGAAACCACTTTTGCACTTGTATTAGTGTGGAAAAAACACTTTTTGCACTTGTGTTAGTGTTGAAAAACACTTTTCGCACTTGTGTTAGTGTTGAAAAACCACTTTCGCACTTGTGTTGGTGCAGGAAACCACTTTTGCACTTGTATTAGTGTGGAAAAAACACTTTTTGCCTTGTGATAGTGTTGAAAAACCACTTTTCGCACTTGTGTTAGTGTTTTGAAAAACCACTTTTCGCACTTGTGTTGGTGCAGGAAACCACTTTTGCACTTGTATTAGTGTGGAAAAAACCACTTTTCGCACTTGTGTTAGTGTTGAAAAACCACTTTCGCACTTGTGTTGGTGCAGGAAACCACTTTTGCACTTGTATTAGTGTGGAAAAAACACTTTTTGCCCTTGTGATAGTGTTGAAAAACCACTTTTCGCACTTGTGTTAGTGTTGAAAAACCACTTTTCGCACTTGTGTTGGTGCAGGAAACCACTTTTGCACTTGTATTAGTGTGGAAAAAACCACTTTTCGCACTTGTGTTAGTGTTGAAAAACCACTTTCGCACTTGTGTTGGTGCAGGAAACCACTTTTGCACTTGTATTAGTGTGGAAAAAACACTTTTTGCACTTGTGATAGTGTTGAAAAACCACTTTTCGCACTTGTGTTAGTGTAGAAAAACCACTTTTCGCACTTGTGTTGGTGCAGGAAACCACTTTTGCACTTGTATTAGTGTGGAAAAACCACTTTTTGCACTTGTGTTAGTGTTGAAAAACCACTTTTCGCACTTGTGTTAGTGTTGAAAAACCACTTTTCGCACTTGTGTTAGTGTTGAAAGACCACTTTTCGCACTTGTGTTGGTGCAGGAAACCGCTTTTGCACTTGCATTAGTGTGGAAAAAACACTTTTCGCACTTGTGTTGGTGCAGGAACCACTTTTGCACTTGCATTAGTGTTGAAAAACCACTTTTCGCACTTGTGTTGGTGCAGGAAACCACTTTTGCACTTGTATTAGTGTGGAAAAAACACTTTTCGCACTTGTGTTAGTGTTGAAAAACCACTTTTCGCACTTGTGTTAGTGTTGAAAGACCACTTTTCGCACTTGTGTTCGTGTTGAAAAACCACTTTTCGCACTTGTGTTAGTGTTGAAAAACCACTTTTCGCACTTGTGTTGGTGCAGGAAACCGCTTTTGCACTTGCACTGGTGTGGAAATAACACATTTTGCACTTGTGATAGTGTTGAAAAACCACTTTTCGCACTTGTGTTGGTGCAGGAAATCACTTTTGCACTTGTATTAGTGTGGAAAAAACACTTTTCACACTTGTGTTAGTGTTGAAAAACCACTTTTCGCACTTGTGTTAGTGTTGAAAAACCACTTTTCGCACTTGTGTTAGTGTTGAAAAACCACTTTTCGCACTTGTGTTGGTGCAGGAAACCACTTTTGCACTTGTATTAGTGTGGATAAAACACTTTTCGCACTTGTGTTAGTGTTGAAAAACCACTTTTCGCACTTGTGTTAGTGTTGAAAAACCACTTTTCGCACTTGTGTTGGTGCAGGAAACCACTTTTGCACTTGTATTAGTGTGGAAAAAACCACTTTTCGCACTTGTGTTAGTGTTGAAAAACCACTTTTCGCACTTGTGTTAGTGTTGAAAAACCACTTTTCGCACTTGTGTTGGTGCAGGAAACCACTTTTGCACTTGTATTAGTGTGGAAAAAACACTTTTTGCACTTGTGATAGTGTTGAAAAACCACTTTTCGCACTTGTGTTAGTGTTGAAAAACCACTTTTCGCACTTGTGTTGGTGCAGGAAACCACTTTTGCACTTGTATTAATGTTGAAAAACCACTTTTCGCACTTGTGTTATTGTTGAAAAACCACTTTTCGCACTTGTGTTAGTGTTGAAAAACCACTTTTCGCACTTGTGTTGGTGCAGGAAAACCACTTTTCGCACTTGTGTTAGTGTTGAAAAACCACTTTTCGCAATTGTGTTAGTGTTGAAAAACCACTTTTCGCACTTGTGTTGGTGCAGGAAACCACTTTTCGTACTTGTGTTAGTGTTGAAAAACCACTTTTCGCACTTGTGTTAGTGTTGAAAAACCACTTTTCGCACTTGTGTTAGTGTTGAAAATCCACTTTTCGCACTTGTGTTGGTGCAGGAAACCACATTTGCACTTGTATTAGTGTGGAAAAAACACTTTTTGCACTTGTGTTAGTGTTGAAAAACCACTTTTCGCACTTGTGTTAGTGTTGAAAAACCACTTTCGCACTTGTGTTGGTGCAGGAAACCACTTTTGCACTTGTATTAGTGTGGAAAAAACACTTTTTGCCCTTGTGATAGTGTTGAAAAACCACTTTTCGCACTTGTGTTAGTGTTGAAAAACCACTTTTCGCACTTGTGTTGGTGCAGGAAACCACTTTTGCACTTGCATTAGTGTTGAAAAACCACTTTTCGCACTTGTGTTGGTGCAGGAAACCACTTTTGCACTTGTATTAGTGTGGAAAAAACACTTTTCGCACTTGTGTTAGTGTTGAAAAACCACTTTTCGCACTTGTGTTAGTGTTGAAAGACCACTTTTCGCACTTGTGTTAGTGTTGAAAAACCACTTTTCGCACTTGTGTTAGTGTTGAAAAACCACTTTTCGCACTTGTGTTGGTGCAGGAAACCGCTTTTGCACTTGCATTGGTGTGGAAAAAACACTTTTTGCACTTGTGATAGTGTTGAAAAACCACTTTTCGCACTTGTGTTGGTGCAGGAAAACCACTTTTCGCACTTGTGTTAGTGTTGAAAAACCACTTTTCGCAATTGTGTTAGTGTTGAAAAACCACTTTTCGCACTTGTGTTGGTGCAGGAAACCACTTTTCGTACTTGTGTTAGTGTTGAAAAACCACTTTTCGCACTTGTGTTAGTGTTGAAAAACCACTTTTCGCACTTGTGTTAGTGTTGAAAAACCACTTTTCGCACTTGTGTTGGTGCAGGAAACCACTTTTGCACTTGTATTAGTGTGGAAAAAACACTTTTTGCACTTGTGTTAGTGTTGAAAAACCACTTTTCGCACTTGTGTTAGTGTTGAAAAACCACTTTCGCACTTGTGTTGGTGCAGGAAACCACTTTTGCACTTGTATTAGTGTGGAAAAAACACTTTTTGCCCTTGTGATAGTGTTGAAAAACCACTTTTCGCACTTGTGTTAGTGTTGAAAAACCACTTTTCGCACTTGTGTTGGTGCAGGAAACCACTTTTGCACTTGTATTAGTGTGGAAAAAACACTTTTTGCACTTGTGTTAGTGTTGAAAAACCACTTTTCGCACTTGTGTTAGTGTTGAAAAACCACTTTCGCACTTGTGTTGGTGCAGGAAACCACTTTTGCACTTGTATTAGTGTGGAAAAAACACTTTTTGCCCTTGTGATAGTGTTGAAAAACCACTTTTCGCACTTGTGTTAGTGTTGAAAAACCACTTTTCGCACTTGTGTTGGTGCAGGAAACCACTTTTGCACTTGTATTAGTGTGGAAAAAACCACTTTTCGCACTTGTGTTAGTGTTGAAAAACCACTTTCGCACTTGTGTTGGTGCAGGAAACCACTTTTGCACTTGTATTAGTGTGGAAAAAACACTTTTTGCCCTTGTGATAGTGTTGAAAAACCACTTTTCGCACTTGTGTTAGTGTTGAAAAACCACTTTTCGCACTTGTGTTGGTGCAGGAAACCACTTTTGCACTTGTATTAGTGTGGAAAAAACCACTTTTCGCACTTGTGTTAGTGTTGAAAAACCACTTTCGCACTTGTGTTGGTGCAGGAAACCACTTTTGCACTTGTATTAGTGTGGAAAAAACACTTTTTGCACTTGTGATAGTGTTGAAAAACCACTTTTCGCACTTGTGTTAGTGTAGAAAAACCACTTTTCGCACTTGTGTTGGTGCAGGAAACCACTTTTGCACTTGTATTAGTGTGGAAAAACCACTTTTTGCACTTGTGTTAGTGTTGAAAAACCACTTTTCGCACTTGTGTTAGTGTTGAAAAACCACTTTTCGCACTTGTGTTAGTGTTGAAAGACCACTTTTCGCACTTGTGTTGGTGCAGGAAACCGCTTTTGCACTTGCATTAGTGTGGAAAAAACACTTTTCGCACTTGTGTTGGTGCAGGAACCACTTTTGCACTTGCATTAGTGTTGAAAACCACTTTTCGCACTTGTGTTGGTGCAGGAAACCACTTTTGCACTTGTATTAATGTGGAAAAAACACTTTTCGCACTTGTGTTAGTGTTGAAAAACCACTTTTCGCACTTGTGTTAGTGTTGAAAGACCACTTTTCGCACTTGTGTTCGTGTTGAAAAACCACTTTTCGCACTTGTGTTAGTGTTGAAAAACCACTTTTCGCACTTGTGTTGGTGCAGGAAACCGCTTTTGCACTTGCACTGGTGTGGAAATAACACTTTTTGCACTTGTGATAGTGTTGAAAAACCACTTTTCGCACTTGTGTTGGTGCAGGAAATCACTTTTGCACTTGTATTAGTGTGGAAAAAACACTTTTCACACTTGTGTTAGTGTTGAAAAACCACTTTTCGCACTTGTGTTAGTGTTGAAAAACCACTTTTCGCACTTGTGTTAGTGTTGAAAAACCACTTTTCGCACTTGTGTTGGTGCAGGAAACCACTTTTGCACTTGTATTAGTGTGGAAAAAACACTTTTCGCACTTGTGTTAGTGTTGAAAAACCACTTTTCGCACTTGTGTTAGTGTTGAAAAACCACTTTTCGCACTTGTGTTGGTGCAGGAAACCACTTTTGCACTTGTATTAGTGTGGAAAAAACCACTTTTCGCACTTGTGTTAGTGTTGAAAAACCACTTTTCGCACTTGTGTTAGTGTTGAAAAACCACTTTTCGCACTTGTGTTGGTGCAGGAAACCACTTTTGCACTTGTATTAGTGTGGAAAAAACACTTTTTGCACTTGTGATAGTGTTGAAAAACCACTTTTCGCACTTGTGTTAGTGTTGAAAAACCACTTTTCGCACTTGTGTTGGTGCAGGAAACCACTTTTGCACTTGTATTAATGTTGAAAAACCACTTTTCGCACTTGTGTTATTGTTGAAAAACCACTTTTCGCACTTGTGTTAGTGTTGAAAAACCACTTTTCGCACTTGTGTTGGTGCAGGAAAACCACTTTTCGCACTTGTGTTAGTGTTGAAAAACCACTTTTCGCAATTGTGTTAGTGTTGAAAAACCACTTTTCGCACTTGTGTTGGTGCAGGAAACCACTTTTCGTACTTGTGTTAGTGTTGAAAAACCACTTTTCGCACTTGTGTTAGTGTTGAAAAACCACTTTTCGCACTTGTGTTAGTGTTGAAAAACCACTTTTCGCACTTGTGTTGGTGCAGGAAACCACTTTTGCACTTGTATTAGTGTGGAAAAAACACTTTTCGCACTTGTGTTAGTGTTGAAAAACCACTTTTCGTACTTGTGTTAGTGTTGAAAAACCACTTTTCGCACTTGTGTTGGTGCAGGAAACCACTTTTGCACTTGTATTAGTGTGGAAAAAACACTTTTCGCACTTGTGTTAGTGTTGAAAAACCACTTTTCGCACTTGTGTTAGTGTTGAAAGACCACTTTTCGCACTTGTGTTAGTGTTGAAAAACCACTTTTCGCACTTGTGTTAGTGTTGAAAAACCACTTTTCGCACTTGTGTTGGTGCAGGAAACCGCTTTTGCACTTGCATTGGTGTGGAAAAAACACTTTTTGCACTTGTGATAGTGTTGAAAAACCACTTTTCGCACTTGTGTTGGTGCAGGAAAACCACTTTTCGCACTTGTGTTAGTGTTGAAAAACCACTTTTCGCAATTGTGTTAGTGTTGAAAAACCACTTTTCGCACTTGTGTTGGTGCAGGAAACCACTTTTCGTACTTGTGTTAGTGTTGAAAAACCACTTTTCGCACTTGTGTTAGTGTTGAAAAACCACTTTTCGCACTTGTGTTAGTGTTGAAAAACCACTTTTCGCACTTGTGTTGGTGCAGGAAACCACTTTTGCACTTGTATTAGTGTGGAAAAAACACTTTTTGCCCTTGTGATAGTGTTGAAAAACCACTTTTCGCACTTGTGTTAGTGTTGAAAAACCACTTTTCGCACTTGTGTTGGTGCAGGAAACCACTTTTGCACTTGTATTAGTGTGGAAAAAACACTTTTTGCACTTGTGTTAGTGTTGAAAAACCACTTTTCGCACTTGTGTTAGTGTTGAAAAACCACTTTCGCACTTGTGTTGGTGCAGGAAACCACTTTTGCACTTGTATTAGTGTGGAAAAAACACTTTTTGCCCTTGTGATAGTGTTGAAAAACCACTTTTCGCACTTGTGTTAGTGTTGAAAAACCACTTTTCGCACTTGTGTTGGTGCAGGAAACCACTTTTGCACTTGTATTAGTGTGGAAAAAACCACTTTTCGCACTTGTGTTAGTGTTGAAAAACCACTTTCGCACTTGTGTTGGTGCAGGAAACCACTTTTGCACTTGTATTAGTGTGGAAAAAACACTTTTTGCCCTTGTGATAGTGTTGAAAAACCACTTTTCGCACTTGTGTTAGTGTTGAAAAACCACTTTTCGCACTTGTGTTGGTGCAGGAAACCACTTTTGCACTTGTATTAGTGTGGAAAAAACCACTTTTCGCACTTGTGTTAGTGTTGAAAAACCACTTTCGCACTTGTGTTGGTGCAGGAAACCACTTTTGCACTTGTATTAGTGTGGAAAAAACACTTTTTGCACTTGTGATAGTGTTGAAAAACCACTTTTCGCACTTGTGTTAGTGTAGAAAAACCACTTTTCGCACTTGTGTTGGTGCAGGAAACCACTTTTGCACTTGTATTAGTGTGGAAAAACCACTTTTTGCACTTGTGTTAGTGTTGAAAAACCACTTTTCGCACTTGTGTTAGTGTTGAAAAACCACTTTTCGCACTTGTGTTAGTGTTGAAAGACCACTTTTCGCACTTGTGTTGGTGCAGGAAACCGCTTTTGCACTTGCATTAGTGTGGAAAAAACACTTTTCGCACTTGTGTTGGTGCAGGAACCACTTTTGCACTTGCATTAGTGTTGAAAAACCACTTTTCACACTTGTGTTGGTGCAGGAAACCACTTTTGCACTTGTATTAGTGTGGAAAAAACACTTTTCGCACTTGTGTTAGTGTTGAAAAACCACTTTTCGCACTTGTGTTAGTGTTGAAAGACCACTTTTCGCACTTGTGTTCGTGTTGAAAAACCACTTTTCGCACTTGTGTTAGTGTTGAAAAACCACTTTTCGCACTTGTGTTGGTGCAGGAAACCGCTTTTGCACTTGCACTGGTGTGGAAATAACACTTTTTGCACTTGTGATAGTGTTGAAAAACCACTTTTCGCACTTGTGTTGGTGCAGGAAATCACTTTTGCACTTGTATTAGTGTGGAAAAAACACTTTTCACACTTGTGTTAGTGTTGAAAAACCACTTTTCGCACTTGTGTTAGTGTTGAAAAACCACTTTTCGCACTTGTGTTAGTGTTGAAAAACCACTTTTCGCACTTGTGTTGGTGCAGGAAACCACTTTTGCACTTGTATTAGTGTGGAAAAAACACTTTTCGCACTTGTGTTAGTGTTGAAAAACCACTTTTCGCACTTGTGTTAGTGTTGAAAAACCACTTTTCGCACTTGTGTTGGTGCAGGAAACCACTTTTGCACTTGTATTAGTGTGGAAAAAACCACTTTTCGCACTTGTGTTAGTGTTGAAAAACCACTTTTCGCACTTGTGTTAGTGTTGAAAAACCACTTTTCGCACTTGTGTTGGTGCAGGAAACCACTTTTGCACTTGTATTAGTGTGGAAAAAACACTTTTTGCACTTGTGATAGTGTTGAAAAACCACTTTTCGCACTTGTGTTAGTGTTGAAAAACCACTTTTCGCACTTGTGTTGGTGCAGGAAACCACTTTTGCACTTGTATTAATGTTGAAAAACCACTTTTCGCACTTGTGTTATTGTTGAAAAACCACTTTTCGCACTTGTGTTAGTGTTGAAAAACCACTTTTCGCACTTGTGTTGGTGCAGGAAAACCACTTTTCGCACTTGTGTTAGTGTTGAAAAACCACTTTTCGCAATTGTGTTAGTGTTGAAAAACCACTTTTCGCACTTGTGTTGGTGCAGGAAACCACTTTTCGTACTTGTGTTAGTGTTGAAAAACCACTTTTCGCACTTGTGTTAGTGTTGAAAAACCACTTTTCGCACTTGTGTTAGTGTTGAAAAACCACTTTTCGCACTTGTGTTGGTGCAGGAAACCACATTTGCACTTGTATTAGTGTGGAAAAAACACTTTTTGCACTTGTGTTAGTGTTGAAAAACCACTTTTCGCACTTGTGTTAGTGTTGAAAAACCACTTTCGCACTTGTGTTGGTGCAGGAAACCACTTTTGCACTTGTATTAGGGTGGAAAAAACACTTTTTGCCCTTGTGATAGTGTTGAAAAACCACTTTTCGCACTTGTGTTAGTGTTGAAAAACCACTTTTCGCACTTGTGTTGGTGCAGGAAACCACTTTTGCACTTGCATTAGTGTTGAAAAACCACTTTTCGCACTTGTGTTGGTGCAGGAAACCACTTTTGCACTTGTATTAGTGTGGAAAAAACACTTTTCGCACTTGTGTTAGTGTTGAAAAACCACTTTTCGCACTTGTGTTAGTGTTGAAAGACCACTTTTCGCACTTGTGTTAGTGTTGAAAAACCACTTTTCGCACTTGTGTTAGTGTTGAAAAACCACTTTTCGCACTTGTGTTGGTGCAGGAAACCGCTTTTGCACTTGCATTGGTGTGGAAAAAACACTTTTTGCACTTGTGATAGTGTTGAAAAACCACTTTTCGCACTTGTGTTGGTGCAGGAAAACCACTTTTCGCACTTGTGTTAGTGTTGAAAAACCACTTTTCGCAATTGTGTTAGTGTTGAAAAACCACTTTTCGCACTTGTGTTGGTGCAGGAAACCACTTTTCGTACTTGTGTTAGTGTTGAAAAACCACTTTTCGCACTTGTGTTAGTGTTGAAAAACCACTTTTCGCACTTGTGTTAGTGTTGAAAAACCACTTTTCGCACTTGTGTTGGTGCAGGAAACCACTTTTGCACTTGTATTAGTGTGGAAAAAACACTTTTTGCACTTGTGTTAGTGTTGAAAAACCACTTTTCGCACTTGTGTTAGTGTTGAAAAACCACGTTCGCACTTGTGTTGGTGCAGGAAACCACTTTTGCACTTGTATTAGTGTGGAAAAAACACTTTTTGCCCTTGTGATAGTGTTGAAAAACCACTTTTCGCACTTGTGTTAGTGTTGAAAAACCACTTTTCGCACTTGTGTTGGTGCAGGAAACCACTTTTGCACTTGTATTAGTGTGGAAAAAACACTTTTTGCACTTGTGTTAGTGTTGAAAAACCACTTTTCGCACTTGTGTTAGTGTTGAAAAACCACTTTCGCACTTGTGTTGGTGCAGGAAACCACTTTTGCACTTGTATTAGTGTGGAAAAAACACTTTTTGCCCTTGTGATAGTGTTGAAAAACCACTTTTCGCACTTGTGTTAGTGTTGAAAAACCACTTTTCGCACTTGTGTTGGTGCAGGAAACCACTTTTGCACTTGTATTAGTGTGGAAAAAACCACTTTTCGCACTTGTGTTAGTGTTGAAAAACCACTTTCGCACTTGTGTTGGTGCAGGAAACCACTTTTGCACTTGTATTAGTGTGGAAAAAACACTTTTTGCCCTTGTGATAGTGTTGAAAAACCACTTTTCGCACTTGTGTTAGTGTTGAAAAACCACTTTTCGCACTTGTGTTGGTGCAGGAAACCACTTTTGCACTTGTATTAGTGTGGAAAAAACCACTTTTCGCACTTGTGTTAGTGTTGAAAAACCACTTTCGCACTTGTGTTGGTGCAGGAAACCACTTTTGCACTTGTATTAGTGTGGAAAAAACACTTTTTGCACTTGTGATAGTGTTGAAAAACCACTTTTCGCACTTGTGTTAGTGTAGAAAAACCACTTTTCGCACTTGTGTTGGTGCAGGAAACCACTTTTGCACTTGTATTAGTGTGGAAAAACCACTTTTTGCACTTGTGTTAGTGTTGAAAAACCACTTTTCGCACTTGTGTTAGTGTTGAAAAACCACTTTTCGCACTTGTGTTAGTGTTGAAAGACCACTTTTCGCACTTGTGTTGGTGCAGGAAACCGCTTTTGCACTTGCATTAGTGTGGAAAAAACACTTTTCGCACTTGTGTTGGTGCAGGAACCACTTTTGCACTTGCATTAGTGTTGAAAAACCACTTTTCGCACTTGTGTTGGTGCAGGAAACCACTTTTGCACTTGTATTAGTGTGGAAAAAACACTTTTCGCACTTGTGTTAGTGTTGAAAAACCACTTTTCGCACTTGTGTTAGTGTTGAAAGACCACTTTTCGCACTTGTGTTCGTGTTGAAAAACCACTTTTCGCACTTGTGTTAGTGTTGAAAAACCACTTTTCGCACTTGTGTTGGTGCAGGAAACCGCTTTTGCACTTGCACTGGTGTGGAAATAACACTTTTTGCACTTGTGATAGTGTTGAAAAACCACTTTTCGCACTTGTGTTGGTGCAGGAAATCACTTTTGCACTTGTATTAGTGTGGAAAAAACACTTTTCACACTTGTGTTAGTGTTGAAAAACCACTTTTCGCACTTGTGTTAGTGTTGAAAAACCACTTTTCGCACTTGTGTTAGTGTTGAAAAACCACTTTTCGCACTTGTGTTGGTGCAGGAAACCACTTTTGCACTTGTATTAGTGTGGAAAAAACACTTTTCGCACTTGTGTTAGTGTTGAAAAACCACTTTTCGCACTTGTGTTAGTGTTGAAAAACCACTTTTCGCACTTGTGTTGGTGCAGGAAACCACTTTTGCACTTGTATTAGTGTGGAAAAAACCACTTTTCGCACTTGTGTTAGTGTTGAAAAACCACTTTTCGCACTTGTGTTAGTGTTGAAAAACCACTTTTCGCACTTGTGTTGGTGCAGGAAACCACTTTTGCACTTGTATTAGTGTGGAAAAAACACTTTTTGCACTTGTGATAGTGTTGAAAAACCACTTTTCGCACTTGTGTTAGTGTTGAAAAACCACTTTTCGCACTTGTGTTGGTGCAGGAAACCACTTTTGCACTTGTATTAATGTTGAAAAACCACTTTTCGCACTTGTGTTATTGTTGAAAAACCACTTTTCGCACTTGTGTTAGTGTTGAAAAACCACTTTTCGCACTTGTGTTGGTGCAGGAAAACCACTTTTCGCACTTGTGTTAGTGTTGAAAAACCACTTTTCGCAATTGTGTTAGTGTTGAAAAACCACTTTTCGCACTTGTGTTGGTGCAGGAAACCACTTTTCGTACTTGTGTTAGTGTTGAAAAACCACTTTTCGCACTTGTGTTAGTGTTGAAAAACCACTTTTCGCACTTGTGTTAGTGTTGAAAAACCACTTTTCGCACTTGTGTTGGTGCAGGAAACCACATTTGCACTTGTATTAGTGTGGAAAAAACACTTTTTGCACTTGTGTTAGTGTTGAAAAACCACTTTCGCACTTGTGTTAGTGTTGAAAAACCACTTTCGCACTTGTGTTGGTGCAGGAAACCACTTTTGCACTTGTATTAGTGTGGAAAAAACACTTTTTGCCCTTGTGATAGTGTTGAAAAACCACTTTTCGCACTTGTGTTAGTGTTGAAAAACCACTTTTCGCACTTGTGTTGGTGCAGGAAACCACTTTTGCACTTGTATTAGTGTGGAAAAACCACTTTTTGCACTTGTGTTAGTGTTGAAAAACCACTTTTCGCACTTGTGTTAGTGTTGAAAAACCACTTTTCGCACTTGTGTTAGTGTTGAAAGACCACTTTTCGCACTTGTGTTGGTGCAGGAAACCGCTTTTGCACTTGCATTAGTGTGGAAAAAACACTTTTCGCACTTGTGTTGGTGCAGGAAACCACTTTTGCACTTGCATTAGTGTTGAAAAACCACTTTTCGCACTTGTGTTGGTGCAGGAAACCACTTTTGCACTTGTATCAGTGTGGAAAAAACACTTTTCGCACTTGTGTTAGTGTTGAAAAACCACTTTTCGCACTTGTGTTAGTGTTGAAAGACCACTTTTCGCACTTGTGTTAGTGTTGAAAAACCACTTTTCGCACTTGTGTTAGTGTTGAAAAACCACTTTTCGCACTTGTGTTGGTGCAGGAAACCGCTTTTGCACTTGCATTGGTGTGGAAAAAACACTTTTTGCACTTGTGATAGTGTTGAAAAACCACTTTTCGCACTTGTGTTGGTGCAGGAAATCACTTTTGCACTTGTATTAGTGTGGAAAAAACACTTTTCACACTTGTGTTAGTGTTGAAAAACCACTTTTCGCACTTGTGTTAGTGTTGAAAAACCACTTTTCGCACTTGTGTTAGTGTTGAAAAACCACTTTTCGCACTTGTGTTAGTGTTGAAAAACCACTTTTCGCACTTGTGTTGGTGCAGGAAACCGCTTTTGCACTTGCATTGGTGTGGAAAAAACACTTTTTGCACTTGTGATAGTGTTGAAAAACCACTTTTCGCACTTGTGTTGGTGCAGGAAACCACTTCTGCACTTGTATTAGTGTGGAAAAAACACTTTTCACACTTGTGTTAGTGTTGAAAAACCACTTTTTGCACTTGTGATAGTGTTGAAAAACCACTTTTCGCACTTGTGTTGGTGCAGGAAAACCACTTTTCGCACTTGTGTTAGTGTTGAAAAACCACTTTTCGCAATTGTGTTAGTGTTGAAAAACCACTTTTCGCACTTGTGTTGGTGCAGGAAACCACTTTTCGTACTTGTGTTAGTGTTGAAAAACCACTTTTCGCACTTGTGTTAGTGTTGAAAAACCACTTTTCGCACTTGTGTTAGTGTTGAAAAACCACTTTTCGCACTTGTGTTGGTGCAGGAAACCACTTTTGCACTTGTATTAGTGTGGAAAAAACACTTTTTGCACTTGTGTTAGTGTTGAAAAACCACTTTTCGCACTTGTGTTAGTGTTGAAAAACCACTTTCGCACTTGTGTTGGTGCAGGAAACCACTTTTGCACTTGTATTAGTGTGGAAAAAACACTTTTTGCCCTTGTGATAGTGTTGAAAAACCACTTTTCGCACTTGTGTTAGTGTTGAAAAACCACTTTTCGCACTTGTGTTGGTGCAGGAAACCACTTTTGCACTTGTATTAGTGTGGAAAAAACACTTTTTGCACTTGTGTTAGTGTTGAAAAACCACTTTTCGCACTTGTGTTAGTGTTGAAAAACCACTTTCGCACTTGTGTTGGTGCAGGAAACCACTTTTGCACTTGTATTAGTGTGGAAAAAACACTTTTTGCCCTTGTGATAGTGTTGAAAAACCACTTTTCGCACTTGTGTTAGTGTTGAAAAACCACTTTTCGCACTTGTGTTGGTGCAGGAAACCACTTTTGCACTTGTATTAGTGTGGAAAAAACCACTTTTCGCACTTGTGTTAGTGTTGAAAAACCACTTTCGCACTTGTGTTGGTGCAGTAAACCACTTTTGCACTTGTATTAGTGTGGAAAAAACACTTTTTGCCCTTGTGATAGTGTTGAAAAACCACTTTTCGCACTTGTGTTAGTGTTGAAAAACCACTTTTCACACTTGTGTTGGTGCAGGAAACCACTTTTGCACTTGTATTAGTGTGGAAAAAACCACTTTTCGCACTTGTGTTAGTGTTGAAAAACCACTTTCGCACTTGTGTTGGTCCAGGAAACCACTTTTGCACTTGTATTAGTGTGGAAAAAACACTTTTTGCACTTGTGATAGTGTTGAAAAACCACTTTTCGCACTTGTGTTAGTGTAGAAAAACCACTTTTCGCACTTGTGTTGGTGCAGGAAACCACTTTTGCACTTGTATTAGTGTGGAAAAACCACTTTTTGCACTTGTGTTAGTGTTGAAAAACCACTTTTCGCACTTGTGTTAGTGTTGAAAAACCACTTTTCGCACTTGTGTTAGTGTTGAAAGACCACTTTTCGCACTTGTGTTGGTGCAGGAAACCATTTTTGCACTTGCATTAGTGTGGAAAAAACACTTTTCGCACTTGTGTTGGTGCAGGAACCACTTTTGCACTTGCATTAGTGTTGAAAAACCACTTTTCGCACTTGTGTTGGTGCAGGAAACCACTTTTGCACTTGTATTAGTGTGGAAAAAACACTTTTCGCACTTGTGTTAGTGTTGAAAAACCACTTTTCGCACTTGTGTTAGTGTTGAAAGACCACTTTTCGCACTTGTGTTCGTGTTGAAAAACCACTTTTCGCACTTGTGTTAGTGTTGAAAAACCACTTTTCGCACTTGTGTTGGTGCAGGAAACCGCTTTTGCACTTGCACTGGTGTGGAAATAACACTTTTTGCACTTGTGATAGTGTTGAAAAACCACTTTTCGCACTTGTGTTGGTGCAGGAAATCACTTTTGCACTTGTATTAGTGTGGAAAAAACACTTTTCACACTTGTGTTAGTGTTGAAAAACCACTTTTCGCACTTGTGTTAGTGTTGAAAAACCACTTTTCGCACTTGTGTTAGTGTTGAAAAACCACTTTTCGCACTTGTGTTGGTGCAGGAAACCACTTTTGCACTTGTATTAGTGTGGAAAAAACACTTTTCGCACTTGTGTTAGTGTTGAAAAACCACTTTTCGCACTTGTGTTAGTGTTGAAAAACCACTTTTCGCACTTGTGTTGGTGCAGGAAACCACTTTTGCACTTGTATTAGTGTGGAAAAAACCACTTTTCGCACTTGTGTTAGTGTTGAAAAACCACTTTTCGCACTTGTGTTAGTGTTGAAAAACCACTTTTCGCACTTGTGTTGGTGCAGGAAACCACTTTTGCACTTGTATTAGTGTGGAAAAAACACTTTTTGCACTTGTGATAGTGTTGAAAAACCACTTTTCGCACTTGTGTTAGTGTTGAAAAACCACTTTTCGCACTTGTTTTGGTGCAGGAAACCACTTTTGCACTTGTATTAATGTTGAAAAACCACTTTTCGCACTTGTGTTATTGTTGAAAAACCACTTTTCGCACTTGTGTTAGTGTTGAAAAACCACTTTTCGCACTTGTGTTGGTGCAGGAAAACCACTTTTCGCACTTGTGTTAGTGTTGAAAAACCACTTTTCGCAATTGTGTTAGTGTTGAAAAACCACTTTTCGCACTTGTGTTGGTGCAGGAAACCACTTTTCGTACTTGTGTTAGTGTTGAAAAACCACTTTTTGCACTTGTGTTAGTGTTGAAAAACCACTTTTCGCACTTGTGTTAGTGTTGAAAAACCACTTTTCGCACTTGTGTTGGTGCAGGAAACCACATTTGCACTTGTATTAGTGTGGAAAAAACACATTTTGCACTTGTGTTAGTGTTGAAAAACCACTTTTCGCACTTGTGTTAGTGTTGAAAAACCACTTTCGCACTTGTGTTGGTGCAGGAAACCACTTTTGCACTTGTATTAGTGTGGAAAAAACACTTTTTGCCCTTGTGATAGTGTTGAAAAACCACTTTTCGCACTTGTGTTAGTGTTGAAAAACCACTTTTCGCACTTGTGTTGGTGCAGGAAACCACTTTTGCACTTGTATTAGTGTGGAAAAACCACTTTTTGCACTTGTGTTAGTGTTGAAAAACCACTTTTCGCACTTGTGTTAGTGTTGAAAAACCACTTTTCGCACTTGTGTTAGTGTTGAAAGACCACTTTTCGCACTTGTGTTGGTGCAGGAAACCGCTTTTGCACTTGCATTAGTGTGGAAAAAACACTTTTCGCACTTGTGTTGGTGCAGGAAACCACTTTTGCACTTGCATTAGTGTTGAAAAACCACTTTTCGCACTTGTGTTGGTGCAGGAAACCACTTTTGCACTTGTATCAGTGTGGAAAAAACACTTTTCGCACTTGTGTTAGTGTTGAAAAACCACTTTTCGCACTTGTGTTAGTGTTGAAAGACCACTTTTCGCACTTGTGTTAGTGTTGAAAAACCACTTTTCGCACTTGTGTTAGTGTTGAAAAACCACTTTTCGCACTTGTGTTGGTGCAGGAAACCGCTTTTGCACTTGCATTGGTGTGGAAAAAACACTTTTTGCACTTGTGATAGTGTTGAAAAACCACTTTTCGCACTTGTGTTGGTGCAGGAAATCACTTTTGCACTTGTATTAGTGTGGAAAAAACACTTTTCACACTTGTGTTAGTGTTGAAAAACCACTTTTCGCACTTGTGTTAGTGTTGAAAAACCACTTTTCGCACTTGTGTTAGTGTTGAAAAACCACATTTCGCACTTGTGTTGGTGCAGGAAACCACTTTTGCACCTGTATTAGTGTGGAAAAAACACTTTTCGCACTTGTGTTAGTGTTGAAAAACCACTTTTCGCACTTGTGTTAGTGTTGAAAAACCACTTTTCGCACTTGTGTTGGTGCAGGAAACCGCTTTTGCACTTGCATTGGTGTGGAAAAAACACTTTTTGCACTTGTGATAGTGTTGAAAAACCACTTTTCGCACTTGTGTTGGTGCAGGAAACCACTTTTGCACTTGTATTAGTGTGGAGAAAACACTTTTCACACTTGTGTTAGTGTTGAAAAACCACTTTTCGCACTTGTGTTAGTGTTGAAAAACCACTTTTCGCACTTGTGTTAGTGTTGAAAAACCACTTTTCGCACTTGTGTTGGTGCAGGAAACCACTTTTGCACTTGTATTAGTGTGGAAAAAACACTTTTCGCACTTGTGTTAGTGTTGAAAAACCACTTTTCGCACTTGTGTTAGTGTTGAAAAACCACTTTTCGCACATGTGTTGGTGCAGGAAACCACTTTTGCACTTGTATTAGTGTGGAAAAAACCACTTTTCGCACTTGTGTTAGTGTTGAAAAACCACTTTTCGCACTTGTGTTAGTGTTGAAAAACCACTTTTCGCACTTGTGTTGGTGCAGGAAACCACTTTTGCACTTGTATTAGTGTGGAAAAAACACTTTTTGCACTTGTGATAGTGTTGAAAAACCACTTTTCGCACTTGTGTTAGTGTTGAAAAACCACTTTTCGCACTTGTGTTGGTGCAGGAAACCACTTTTGCACTTGTATTAATGTTGAAAAACCACTTTTCGCACTTTCGCACTTGTGTTAGTGTTGAAAAACCACTTTTCGCACTTGTGTTGGTGCAGGAAACCACTTTTCGCACTTGTGTTAGTGTTGAAAAACCACTTTTCGCAATTGTGTTAGTGTTGAAAAACCACTTTTCGCACTTGTGTTAGTGTTGAAAAACCACTTTTCGTACTTGTGTTAGTGTTGAAAAACCACTTTTCACACTTGTGTTGGTGCAGGAAACCACTTTTGCACTTGTATTAGTGTGGAAAAAACACTTTTTGCACTTGTGATAGTGTTGAAAAACCACTTTTTGCACTTGTGTTAGTGTTGAAAAACCACTTTTCACAATTGTGTTGGTGCAGGAAACCACTTTTGCACTTGTATTAGTGTGGAAAAAACACTTTTTGCATTTGTGATAGTGTTGTAAAACCACTTTTCGCACTTGTGTTATTGTTGAAAAACCACTTTTCACACTTGTGTTGGTGCAGGAAACCACTTTTGCACTTGTATTAGTGTGGAAAAAACACTTTTCGCACTTGTGTTAGTGTTGAAAAACCACTTTTCGCACTTGTGTTAGTGTTGAAAAACCACTTTTCGCACTTGTGTTGGTGCAGGAAACCGCTTTTGCACTTGCATTAGTGTGGAAAAAACACTTTTTGCACTTGTGATAGTGTTGAAAAACCACTTTTCGCACTTGTGTTAGTGTTGAAAAACCACTTTTTGCACTTGTGTTGGTGCAGGAAACCACTTTTGCACTTGTATTAATGTGGAAAAAACCACTTTTCGCACTTATGTTAGTGTTGAAAAACCACTTTTCGCACTTGTGTTAGTGTTGAAAAACCACTTTTCGCACTTGTGTTGGTGCAGGAAACCACTTTTGCACTTGTATTAGTGTGGAAAAAACACTTTTTGCACTTGTGATAGTGTTGAAAAACCACTTTTCGCACTTGTGTTACTGTTGAAAAACCACTTTTCGCACTTGTGTTGGTGCAGGAAACCACTTTTGCACTTGTATTAGTGTGGAAAAACCACTTTTCGCACTTGTGTTAGTGTTGAAAAACCACTTTTCGCACTTGTGTTAGTGTTGAAAAACCACTTTTCGCACTTGTGTAGGTGCAGGAAACCACTTTTGCACTTGTATTAGTGTGGAAAAAACACTTTTTGCACTTGTGATAGTGTTGAAAAACCACTTTTCGCACTTGTGTTAGTGTTGAAAAATCACCTTTCGCACTTGTGTTGGTGCAGGAAACCACTTTTGCACTTGTATTAGTGTGGAAAAAACACTTTTCACACTTGTGTTAGTGTTGAAAAACCACTTTTCGCACTTGTGTTAGTGTTGAAAAACAACTTTTCGCACTTGTGTTAGTGTTGAAAAACCACTTTTCGCACTTGTGTTGGTGCAGGAAACCACTTTTGCACTTGTATTAGTGTGGAAAAAACACTTTTTGCACTTGTGTTAGTGTTGAAAAACCACTTTTCGCACTTGTGTTAGTGTTGAAAAACCACTTTCGCACTTGTGTTGGTGCAGGAAACCACATTTGCACTTGTATTAGTGTGGAAAAACACTTTTTGCACTTGTGTTAGTGTTGAAAAACCACTTTTCGCACTTGTGTTAGTGTTGAAAAACCACTTTCGCACTTGTGTTGGTGCAGGAAACCACTTTTGCACTTGTATTAGTGTGGAAAAAACACTTTTCGCACTTGTGTTAGTGTTGAAAAACCACTTTTCGCACTTGTGTTAGTGTTGAAAAACCACTTTTCGCACATGTGTTGGTGCAGGAAACCACTTTTGCACTTGTATTAGTGTGGAAAAAACCACTTTTCGCACTTGTGTTAGTGTTGAAAAACCACTTTTCGCACTTGTGTTAGTGTTGAAAAACCACTTTTCGCACTTGTGTTGGTGCAGGAAACCACTTTTGCACTTGTATTAGTGTGGAAAAAACACTTTTTGCACTTGTGATAGTGTTGAAAAACCACTTTTCGCACTTGTGTTAGTGTTGAAAAACCACTTTTCGCACTTGTGTTGGTGCAGGAAACCACTTTTGCACTTGTATTAATGTTGAAAAACCACTTTTCGCACTTTCGCACTTGTGTTAGTGTTGAAAAACCACTTTTCGCACTTGTGTTGGTGCAGGAAACCACTTTTCGCACTTGTGTTAGTGTTGAAAAACCACTTTTCGCAATTGTGTTAGTGTTTAAAAACCACTTTTCGCACTTGTGTTAGTGTTGAAAAACCACTTTTCGTACTTGTGTTAGTGTTGAAAAACCACTTTTCACACTTGTGTTGGTGCAGGAAACCACTTTTGCACTTGTATTAGTGTGGAAAAAACACTTTTTGCACTTGTGATAGTGTTGAAAAACCACTTTTTGCACTTGTGTTAGTGTGGAAAAACCACTTTTCACAATTGTGTTGGTGCAGGAAACCACTTTTGCACTTGTATTAGTGTGGAAAAAACACTTTTTGCATTTGTGATAGTGTTGTAAAACCACTTTTCGCACTTGTGTTATTGTTGAAAAACCACTTTTCACACTTGTGTTGGTGCAGGAAACCACTTTTGCACTTGTATTAGTGTGGAAAAAACACTTTTCGCACTTGTGTTAGTGTTGAAAAACCACTTTTCGCACTTGTGTTAGTGTTGAAAAACCACTTTTCGCACTTGTGTTGGTGCAGGAAACCGCTTTTGCACTTGCATTAGTGTGGAAAAAACACTTTTTGCACTTGTGATAGTGTTGAAAAACCACTTTTCGCACTTGTGTTAGTGTTGAAAAACCACGTTCGCACTTGTGTTGGTGCAGGAAACCACTTTTGCACTTGTATTAGTGTGGAAAAAACACTTTTTGCCCTTGTGATAGTGTTGAAAAACCACTTTTCGCACTTGTGTTAGTGTTGAAAAACCACTTTTCGCACTTGTGTTGGTGCAGGAAACCACTTTTGCACTTGTATTAGTGTGGAAAAAACACTTTTTGCACTTGTGTTAGTGTTGAAAAACCACTTTTCGCACTTGTGTTAGTGTTGAAAAACCACTTTCGCACTTGTGTTGGTGCAGGAAACCACTTTTGCACTTGTATTAGTGTGGAAAAAACACTTTTTGCCCTTGTGATAGTGTTGAAAAACCACTTTTCGCACTTGTGTTAGTGTTGAAAAACCACTTTTCGCACTTGTGTTGGTGCAGGAAACCACTTTTGCACTTGTATTAGTGTGGAAAAAACCACTTTTCGCACTTGTGTTAGTGTTGAAAAACCACTTTCGCACTTGTGTTGGTGCAGGAAACCACTTTTGCACTTGTATTAGTGTGGAAAAAACACTTTTTGCCCTTGTGATAGTGTTGAAAAACCACTTTTCGCACTTGTGTTAGTGTTGAAAAACCACTTTTCGCACTTGTGTTGGTGCAGGAAACCACTTTTGCACTTGTATTAGTGTGGAAAAAACCACTTTTCGCACTTGTGTTAGTGTTGAAAAACCACTTTCGCACTTGTGTTGGTGCAGGAAACCACTTTTGCACTTGTATTAGTGTGGAAAAAACACTTTTTGCACTTGTGATAGTGTTGAAAAACCACTTTTCGCACTTGTGTTAGTGTAGAAAAACCACTTTTCGCACTTGTGTTGGTGCAGGAAACCACTTTTGCACTTGTATTAGTGTGGAAAAACCACTTTTTGCACTTGTGTTAGTGTTGAAAAACCACTTTTCGCACTTGTGTTAGTGTTGAAAAACCACTTTTCGCAATTGTGTTAGTGTTGAAAGACCACTTTTCGCACTTGTGTTGGTGCAGGAAACCGCTTTTGCACTTGCATTAGTGTGGAAAAAACACTTTTCGCACTTGTGTTGGTGCAGGAACCACTTTTGCACTTGCATTAGTGTTGAAAAACCACTTTTCGCACTTGTGTTGGTGCAGGAAACCACTTTTGCACTTGTATTAGTGTGGAAAAAACACTTTTCGCACTTGTGTTAGTGTTGAAAAACCACTTTTCGCACTTGTGTTAGTGTTGAAAGACCACTTTTCGCACTTGTGTTCGTGTTGAAAAACCACTTTTCGCACTTGTGTTAGTGTTGAAAAACCACTTTTCGCACTTGTGTTGGTGCAGGAAACCGCTTTTGCACTTGCACTGGTGTGGAAATAACACTTTTTGCACTTGTGATAGTGTTGAAAAACCACTTTTCGCACTTGTGTTGGTGCAGGAAATCACTTTTGCACTTGTATTAGTGTGGAAAAAACACTTTTCACACTTGTGTTAGTGTTGAAAAACCACTTTTCGCACTTGTGTTAGTGTTGAAAAACCACTTTTCGCACTTGTGTTAGTGTTGAAAAACCACTTTTCGCACTTGTGTTGGTGCAGGAAACCACTTTTGCACTTGTATTAGTGTGGAAAAAACACTTTTCGCACTTGTGTTAGTGTTGAAAAACCACTTTTCGCACTTGTGTTAGTGTTGAAAAACCACTTTTCGCACTTGTGTTGGTGCAGGAAACCACTTTTGCACTTGTATTAGTGTGGAAAAAACCACTTTTCGCACTTGTGTTAGTGTTGAAAAACCACTTTTCGCACTTGTGTTAGTGTTGAAAAACCACTTTTCGCACTTGTGTTGGTGCAGGAAACCACTTTTGCACTTGTATTAGTGTGGAAAAAACACTTTTTGCACTTGTGATAGTGTTGAAAAACCACTTTTCGCACTTGTGTTAGTGTTGAAAAACCACTTTTCGCACTTGTGTTGGTGCAGGAAACCACTTTTGCACTTGTATTAATGTTGAAAAACCACTTTTCGCACTTGTGTTATTGTTGAAAAACCACTTTTCGCACTTGTGTTAGTGTTGAAAAACCACTTTTCGCACTTGTGTTGGTGCAGGAAAACCACTTTTCGCACTTGTGTTAGTGTTGAAAAATCACTTTTCGCAATTGTGTTAGTGTTGAAAAACCACTTTTCGCACTTGTGTTGGTGCAGGAAACCACTTTTCGTACTTGTGTTAGTGTTGAAAAACCACTTTTCGCACTTGTGTTAGTGTTGAAAAACCACTTTTCGCACTTGTGTTAGTGTTGAAAAACCACTTTTCGCACTTGTGTTGGTGCAGGAAACCACATTTGCACTTGTATTAGTGTGGAAAAAACACTTTTTGCACTTGTGTTAGTGTTGAAAAACCACTTTTCGCACTTGTGTTAGTGTTGAAAAACCACTTTCGCACTTGTGTTGGTGCAGGAAACCACTTTTGCACTTGTATTAGTGTGGAAAAAACACTTTTTGCCCTTGTGATAGTGTTGAAAAACCACTTTTCGCACTTGTGTTAGTGTTGAAAAACCACTTTTCGCACTTGTGTTGGTGCAGGAAACCACTTTTGCACTTGTATTAGTGTGGAAAAACCACTTTTTGCACTTGTGTTAGTGTTGAAAAAACCACTTTTCGCACTTGTGTTAGTGTTGAAAAACCACTTTTCGCACTTGTGTTAGTGTTGAAAGACCACTTTTCGCACTTGTGTTGGTGCAGGAAACCGCTTTTGCACTTGCATTAGTGTGGAAAAAACACTTTTCGCACTTGTGTTGGTGCAGGAAACCACTTTTGCACTTGCATTAGTGTTGAAAAACCACTTTTCGCACTTGTGTTGGTGCAGGAAACCACTTTTGCACTTGTATCAGTGTGGAAAAAACACTTTTCGCACTTGTGTTAGTGTTGAAAAACCACTTTTCGCACTTGTGTTAGTGTTGAAAGACCACTTTTCGCACTTGTGTTAGTGTTGAAAAACCACTTTTCGCACTTGTGTTAGTGTTGAAAAACCACTTTTCGCACTTGTGTTGGTGCAGGAAACCGCTTTTGCACTTGCATTGGTGTGGAAAAAACACTTTTTGCACTTGTGATAGTGTTGAAAAACCACTTTTCGCACTTGTGTTGGTGCAGGAAATCACTTTTGCACTTGTATTAGTGTGGAAAAAACACTTTTCACACTTGTGTTAGTGTTGAAAAACCACTTTTCGCACTTGTGTTAGTGTTGAAAAACCACTTTTCGCACTTGTGTTAGTGTTGAAAAACCACTTTTCGCACTTGTGTTAGTGTTGAAAAACCACTTTTCGCACTTGTGTTGGTGCAGGAAACCGCTTTTGCACTTGCATTGGTGTGGAAAAAAACACTTTTTGCACTTGTGATAGTGTTGAAAAACCACTTTTCGCACTTGTGTTGGTGCAGGAAACCACTTCTGCACTTGTATTAGTGTGGAAAAAACACTTTTCACACTTGTGTTAGTGTTGAAAAACACTTTTTGCACTTGTGATAGTGTTGAAAAACCACTTTTCGCACTTGTGTTGGTGCAGGAAAACCACTTTTCGCACTTGTGTTAGTGTTGAAAAACCACTTTTCGCAATTGTGTTAGTGTTGAAAAACCACTTTTCGCACTTGTGTTGGTGCAGGAAACCACTTTTCGTACTTGTGTTAGTGTTGAAAAACCACTTTTCGCACTTGTGTTAGTGTTGAAAAACCACTTTTCGCACTTGTGTTAGTGTTGAAAAACCACTTTTCGCACTTGTGTTGGTGCAGGAAACCACTTTTGCACTTGTATTAGTGTGGAAAAAAACACTTTTTGCACTTGTGTTAGTGTTGAAAAACCACTTTTCGCACTTGTGTTAGTGTTGAAAAACCACTTTCGCACTTGTGTTGGTGCAGGAAACCACTTTTGCACTTGTATTAGTGTGGAAAAAACACTTTTTGCCCTTGTGATAGTGTTGAAAAACCACTTTTCGCACTTGTGTTAGTGTTGAAAAACCACTTTTCGCACTTGTGTTGGTGCAGGAAACCACTTTTGCACTTGTATTAGTGTGGAAAAAACACTTTTTGCACTTGTGTTAGTGTTGAAAAACCACTTTTCGCACTTGTGTTAGTGTTGAAAAACCACTTTCGCACTTGTGTTGGTGCAGGAAACCACTTTTGCACTTGTATTAGTGTGGAAAAAACACTTTTTGCCCTTGTGATAGTGTTGAAAAACCACTTTTCGCACTTGTGTTAGTGTTGAAAAACCACTTTTCGCACTTGTGTTGGTGCAGGAAACCACTTTTGCACTTGTATTAGTGTGGAAAAAACCACTTTTCGCACTTGTGTTAGTGTTGAAAAACCACTTTCGCACTTGTGTTGGTGCAGGAAACCACTTTTGCACTTGTATTAGTGTGGAAAAAACACTTTTTGCCCTTGTGATAGTGTTGAAAAACCACTTTTCGCACTTGTGTTAGTGTTGAAAAACCACTTTTCACACTTGTGTTGGTGCAGGAAACCACTTTTGCACTTGTATTAGTGTGGAAAAAACCACTTTTCGCACTTGTGTTAGTGTTGAAAAACCACTTTCGCACTTGTGTTGGTCCAGGAAACCACTTTTGCACTTGTATTAGTGTGGAAAAAACACTTTTTGCACTTGTGATAGTGTTGAAAAACCACTTTTCGCACTTGTGTTAGTGTAGAAAAACCACTTTTCGCACTTGTGTTGGTGCAGGAAACCACTTTTGCACTTGTATTAGTGTGGAAAAACCACTTTTTGCACTTGTGTTAGTGTTGAAAAACACTTTTCGCACTTGTGTTAGTGTTGAAAAACCACTTTTCGCACTTGTGTTAGTGTTGAAAGACCACTTTTCGCACTTGTGTTGGTGCAGGAAACCACTTTTGCACTTGCATTAGTGTGGAAAAAACACTTTTCGCACTTGTGTTGGTGCAGGAACCACTTTTGCACTTGCATTAGTGTTGAAAAACCACTTTTCGCACTTGTGTTGGTGCAGGAAACCACTTTTGCACTTGTATTAGTGTGGAAAAAACACTTTTCGCACTTGTGTTAGTGTTGAAAAACCACTTTTCGCACTTGTGTTAGTGTTGAAAGACCACTTTTCGCACTTGTGTTCGTGTTGAAAAACCACTTTTCGCACTTGTGTTAGTGTTGAAAAACCACTTTTCGCACTTGTGTTGGTGCAGGAAACCGCTTTTGCACTTGCACTGGTGTGGAAATAACACTTTTTGCACTTGTGATAGTGTTGAAAAACCACTTTTCGCACTTGTGTTGGTGCAGGAAATCACTTTTGCACTTGTATTAGTGTGGAAAAAACACTTTTCACACTTGTGTTAGTGTTGAAAAACCACTTTTCGCACTTGTGTTAGTGTTGAAAAACCACTTTTCGCACTTGTGTTGGTGCAGGAAACCACTTTTGCACTTGTATTAGTGTGGAAAAACCACTTTTTGCACTTGTGTTAGTGTTGAAAAACCACTTTTCGCACTTGTGTTAGTGTTGAAAAACCACTTTTCGCACTTGTGTTAGTGTTGAAAGACCACTTTTCGCACTTGTGTTGGTGCAGGAAACCGCTTTTGCACTTGCATTAGTGTGGAAAAAACACTTTTCGCACTTGTGTTGGTGCAGGAAACCACTTTTGCACTTGCATTAGTGTTGAAAAACCACTTTTCGCACTTGTGTTGGTGCAGGAAACCACTTTTGCACTTGTATCAGTGTGGAAAAAACACTTTTCGCACTTGTGTTAGTGTTGAAAAACCACTTTTCGCACTTGTGTTAGTGTTGAAAGACCACTTTTCGCACTTGTGTTAGTGTTGAAAAACCACTTTTCGCACTTGTGTTAGTGTTGAAAAACCACTTTTCGCACTTGTGTTGGTGCAGGAAACCGCTTTTGCACTTGCATTGGTGTGGAAAAAACACTTTTTGCACTTGTGATAGTGTTGAAAAACCACTTTTCGCACTTGTGTTGGTGCAGGAAATCACTTTTGCACTTGTATTAGTGTGGAAAAAACACTTTTCACACTTGTGTTAGTGTTGAAAAACCACTTTTCGCACTTGTGTTAGTGTTGAAAAACCACTTTTCGCACTTGTGTTAGTGTTGAAAAACCACTTTTCGCACTTGTGTTAGTGTTGAAAAACCACTTTTCGCACTTGTGTTGGTGCAGGAAACCGCTTTTGCACTTGCATTGGTGTGGAAAAAACACTTTTTGCACTTGTGATAGTGTTGAAAAACCACTTTTCGCACTTGTGTTGGTGCAGGAAACCACTTCTGCACTTGTATTAGTGTGGAAAAAACACTTTTCACACTTGTGTTAGTGTTGAAAAACCACTTTTTGCACTTGTGATAGTGTTGAAAAACCACTTTTCGCACTTGTGTTGGTGCAGGAAAACCACTTTTCGCACTTGTGTTAGTGTTGAAAAACCACTTTTCGCAATTGTGTTAGTGTTGAAAAACCACTTTTCGCACTTGTGTTGGTGCAGGAAACCACTTTTCGTACTTGTGTTAGTGTTGAAAAACCACTTTTCGCACTTGTGTTAGTGTTGAAAAACCACTTTTCGCACTTGTGTTAGTGTTGAAAAACCACTTTTCGCACTTGTGTTGGTGCAGGAAACCACTTTTGCACTTGTATTAGTGTGGAAAAAACACTTTTTGCACTTGTGTTAGTGTTGAAAAACCACTTTTCGCACTTGTGTTAGTGTTGAAAAACCACTTTCGCACTTGTGTTGGTGCAGGAAACCACTTTTGCACTTGTATTAGTGTGGAAAAAACACTTTTTGCCCTTGTGATAGTGTTGAAAAACCACTTTTCGCACTTGTGTTAGTGTTGAAAAACCACTTTTCGCACTTGTGTTGGTGCAGGAAACCACTTTTGCACTTGTATTAGTGTGGAAAAAACACTTTTTGCACTTGTGTTAGTGTTGAAAAACCACTTTTCGCACTTGTGTTAGTGTTGAAAAACCACTTTCGCACTTGTGTTGGTGCAGGAAACCACTTTTGCACTTGTATTAGTGTGGAAAAAACACTTTTTGCCCTTGTGATAGTGTTGAAAAACCACTTTTCGCACTTGTGTTAGTGTTGAAAAACCACTTTTCGCACTTGTGTTGGTGCAGGAAACCACTTTTGCACTTGTATTAGTGTGGAAAAAACCACTTTTCGCACTTGTGTTAGTGTTGAAAAACCACTTTCGCACTTGTGTTGGTGCAGGAAACCACTTTTGCACTTGTATTAGTGTGGAAAAAACACTTTTTGCCCTTGTGATAGTGTTGAAAAACCACTTTTCGCACTTGTGTTAGTGTTGAAAAACCACTTTTCACACTTGTGTTGGTGCAGGAAACCACTTTTGCACTTGTATTAGTGTGGAAAAAACCACTTTTCGCACTTGTGTTAGTGTTGAAAAACCACTTTCGCACTTGTGTTGGTCCAGGAAACCACTTTTGCACTTGTATTAGTGTGGAAAAAAACACTTTTTGCACTTGTGATAGTGTTGAAAAACCACTTTTCGCACTTGTGTTAGTGTAGAAAAACCACTTTTCGCACTTGTGTTGGTGCAGGAAACCACTTTTGCACTTGTATTAGTGTGGAAAAACCACTTTTTGCACTTGTGTTAGTGTTGAAAAACCACTTTTCGCACTTGTGTTAGTGTTGAAAAACCACTTTTCGCACTTGTGTTAGTGTTGAAAGACCACTTTTCGCACTTGTGTTGGTGCAGGAAACCACTTTTGCACTTGCATTAGTGTGGAAAAAACACTTTTCGCACTTGTGTTGGTGCAGGAACCACTTTTGCACTTGCATTAGTGTTGAAAAACCACTTTTCGCACTTGTGTTGGTGCAGGAAACCACTTTTGCACTTGTATTAGTGTGGAAAAAACACTTTTCGCACTTGTGTTAGTGTTGAAAAACCACTTTTCGCACTTGTGTTAGTGTTGAAAGACCACTTTTCGCACTTGTGTTCGTGTTGAAAAACCACTTTTCGCACTTGTGTTAGTGTTGAAAAACCACTTTTCGCACTTGTGTTGGTGCAGGAAACCGCTTTTGCACTTGCACTGGTGTGGAAATAACACTTTTTGCACTTGTGATAGTGTTGAAAAACCACTTTTCGCACTTGTGTTGGTGCAGGAAATCACTTTTGCACTTGTATTAGTGTGGAAAAAAACACTTTTCACACTTGTGTTAGTGTTGAAAAACCACTTTTCGCACTTGTGTTAGTGTTGAAAAACCACTTTTCGCACTTGTGTTAGTGTTGAAAAACCACTTTTCGCACTTGTGTTGGTGCAGGAAACCACTTTTGCACTTGTATTAGTGTGGAAAAAACACTTTTCGCACTTGTGTTAGTGTTGAAAAACCACTTTTCGCACTTGTGTTAGTGTTGAAAAACCACTTTTCGCACTTGTGTTGGTGCAGGAAACCACTTTTGCACTTGTATTAGTGTGGAAAAAACCACTTTTCGCACTTGTGTTAGTGTTGAAAAACCACTTTTCGCACTTGTGTTAGTGTTGAAAAACCACTTTTCGCACTTGTGTTGGTGCAGGAAACCACTTTTGCACTTGTATTAGTGTGGAAAAAACACTTTTTGCACTTGTGATAGTGTTGAAAAACCACTTTTCGCACTTGTGTTAGTGTTGAAAAACCACTTTTCGCACTTGTTTTGGTGCAGGAAACCACTTTTGCACTTGTATTAATGTTGAAAAACCACTTTTCGCACTTGTGTTATTGTTGAAAAACCACTTTTCGCACTTGTGTTAGTGTTGAAAAACCACTTTTCGCACTTGTGTTGGTGCAGGAAAACCACTTTTCGCACTTGTGTTAGTGTTGAAAAACCACTTTTCGCAATTGTGTTAGTGTTGAAAAACCACTTTTCGCACTTGTGTTGGTGCAGGAAACCACTTTTCGTACTTGTGTTAGTGTTGAAAAACCACTTTTTGCACTTGTGTTAGTGTTGAAAAACCACTTTTCGCACTTGTGTTAGTGTTGAAAAACCACTTTTCGCACTTGTGTTGGTGCAGGAAACCACATTTGCACTTGTATTAGTGTGGAAAAAACACATTTTGCACTTGTGTTAGTGTTGAAAAACCACTTTTCGCACTTGTGTTAGTGTTGAAAAACCACTTTCGCACTTGTGTTGGTGCAGGAAACCACTTTTGCACTTGTATTAGTGTGGAAAAAACACTTTTTGCCCTTGTGATAGTGTTGAAAAACCACTTTTCGCACTTGTGTTAGTGTTGAAAAACCACTTTTCGCACTTGTGTTGGTGCAGGAAACCACTTTTGCACTTGTATTAGTGTGGAAAAACCACTTTTTGCACTTGTGTTAGTGTTGAAAAACCACTTTTCGCACTTGTGT